>NC_034595.1:1111470-1115170 GCF_900095145.1 Mus pahari
CTTCTGGCTGCATCCTGCATTACAGGGTTCATTGAGTCTGAATGGCGGCTGGCTGGCATTTTTGCAGGCCCCACAGTTCAAGGTCTGAATGGGCCAGCTGCTGATGAGCAGGTCAACCAGGATGCAGATTGCTCCCTTTGCCCCTCTTGGTAGGATTCAGTGTCTTCTTTC
This sequence comes from Mus pahari, assembly GCF_900095145.1. NCBI lineage: Eukaryota > Metazoa > Chordata > Mammalia > Rodentia > Muridae > Mus > Mus pahari. The sequence goes on from NC_034595.1 coordinate 1,111,642, forward strand.
TGGTCGTTGACCTTTGAGGGCCGGTCACTCTCTCTGCCTGGCTTCTGGGTCATGGGTAGGTTATAGCCCTTTGCTTTTGTTCACAAGTCCTTGGGGGAAGGAACAGTCTGACCAGAGGTAGTGTTTCCTTCACAGAGTCTTGTAGCAATTGACGGCTGGGGACAAGCCCTGGGTGGTCCCCGAGCAGAAGGGTGTGCAGACATCGGATGGTGCCTTCTCTGGTTTGTACCAGGTCCCTCTGTCACCTGTCCTGTACCACAAGGACAGTGTTCTGACCATAGTGAAAGGTATTCCCTCTGATTTTTTTTTGTAGATGGCAGTTGAGTTTCTGCATGAACTGAATGTTCCCTTTTTCAAAGTTGGATCTGGGGACACTAACAATTTTCCCTATCTGGAAAAGACAGCCAAGAAAGGTAAGTGTCTTTCCTAAAATTAGACCCCAAGCTTTGTGTTTCTGTCCCCTAGTGGCTGCTCACCGTGATAGCGCTCATGGATACTCAACTGTTTCTGTTGGTTTTGTTTTTGTTTTGTTTTGAGACAGGGTCTCTCTATGTAGTCTGGCTGGCCTAGAACTTGCTGTGTAGCCCAGGTTGGCCTCAAACTCCTAGAGATCTGCCTGTTGCTGCTTCTCAGGTGCTGAGATTAAAGATGTGCACCATCACACCCAGCTTTGGAGACCCATCTTAGAAACCTGCTTCTACCCTTTCGTTTTGGGACAGTGCTAGGGACTGAACCCAATGCTCCATGCACCTGTATGAGTACCACCATGGAGCCATGTCCCTGACCAGTGCAGGAATCTTCCCTATGTCTCCACACGACACTAAATGGATTCCCCCAGGTGAATGATCTCTCTTCCCTCATTTCAAACCTGGGATGGAAGCAGGTTGTATTAGCAGGGTGATCTGTACTTGTCTCATAGGCAAGGCATGAGAAGCTGTAAGGACAGGGCTCTGTGCAGGCCAGCGATAAGGCTGGTAGCTCTTGGCTTCTCTCAGCCGTGCTCTTGCACTGGTGAATCAGGCTGTGTATCTCTTGTCCACAATGCTTGGGACTAGGAATGATCCAGAATTTCGAGTTTCAGACTTGAGATTTGTAGAACGAGATGAGGCCTGTCTGTCCTGTGCAGCGTCTTGATCAGCAGAGATGCCTCTCTTCCCCTCAGGATGGAGGTCCTTGGTGTGCTTCCCTTCGCTGAAGCACGGTGCTGAGGGCAGTGTATTTCCTCCTCAGTCTCTGTGCGGTGTCTTAGATGTGGGTGGGGGAGGAGTCTGAGCCCTGTGAAGAAGGTGCCGGGTTCTGCAGGTCGGCCTATGGTGATCTCCAGCGGGATGCAGTCCATGGACACCATGAAGCAAGTCTATCAGATCGTGAAGCCCCTGAACCCCAACTTCTGCTTCCTCCAGTGCACCAGCGCCTACCCACTACAGCCCGAGGATGCCAACCTGCGCGTCATCTCGGTGAGCACCCAGCTCCCCTGAGACAGTGGAGCCTTTACTGCTTGCCCACTCAGTGCTGGGGACCCCGGGGCCACCAGCCCACAGGTGCCACTGTCCACAATGGGCTGAGCCCTCCCGCACCAGTCACTAATTAAGGAAATGTCCTGAATCAGGTCTTCTGAAGGCGTTTTCTCAGTTGAGGCTCCTCCTTCGTCTGATAACTGCAGCCCTATGTCAGGCTGGCATAGAACTAGTGAGTGCAGTGGGTGCTCTTCCTGCACTCCCAGCGACCCTCAGTGAGAGGGTTTACTCTTCATAAAGGATTGGTCAGAGTGCCTTACTGTCTCCTGTGGCTGCTCTGCTCTGACTGGCTAAAATGGGGTGCTGTTCAGATCTCCCTGCTAGGAGCACGCGTGTGAAGCCCAGAAGGGTAGCCACTTCCCTCTTTTCTTTTTCAGGAATACCAGAAGCTCTTTCCCGACATTCCCATCGGGTATTCCGGGCACGAGACAGGCATCGCCATATCTGTGGCCGCAGTGGCTCTGGGGGCCAAGGTGTTGGAACGTCACATAACGTTGGACAAGACCTGGAAGGGGAGTGACCATTTAGCCTCGCTGGAGCCTGGGGAACTGGCAGAGCTGGTGCGGTCTGTGCGCCTGGTGGAGCGGGCATTGGGCTCCCCAACCAAGCAGCTGCTGCCCTGTGAGATGGCCTGCAATGAGAAGGTGGGTGCTGCCTGACTGCCCAGCCTCGCTCTCCTGAGGCAGGGGCGGCACACTTGCTGGGAGCGGGGCTCAGGATGACTTGGGTGGGTCTGATGAAGGAGTGTATACCCATCCTTCTGAGCATCACCAGGCTACATGAGTTGCAGGGAAATGTGTTCCATAAGGGAGGCAGAGGCAGGCAGATTTCTGAGTTCGAGGCCAGCCTGGTCTACAAAGTGAGTTCCAGGACAGCCAGGGCTATACAGAGAAACCCTGTCTCGAAAAACCAAAAAAAAAAAAAAAAAAAAAAAAAAAAAAAGAGGAGTTTGGGCGTGTCAGCCACCTCTGGTCACATTAGCTTTTCCACTAAGGCTCTGAAGCCCGTGGCTCTAGGACTCTGGACCCCAGGGGATGTAAAGTCCTGAGATGGTTGCCTGGGTCACATGGAGTGGGCATACTGGGGCACAGAGTGGGCTGCAGGTGGGCCACAGGCATCATCGTGGGTGGGGCTGCTGGGCAGGGGTGGCGAGGCTGAGGCATGTTTCCTGGCTTCTTGGAAGCTGTGGCCCAGACCTTTCTGCCCTTCTGAGTTTAGAGCCAGGAGTTGCAGGACTGCTGGGGGCATGCAAGACTCCTTGCCTGCAGTTGTGTGGGTCAGGCAGAGGCCAGACACTAGGTATACATGAAGAACACTGTCATCTTTTATTCCAGGGGAGGCTACCTGCTACCTCCCTAAATTACAGGCGCACACATACTGGGAAGTTAGCAGTAAAAGAATCTAACAGCCTTGCAGACGAACTGGAGAGAGTTGTGTGGGAAACCGGCATAAGGTTCCAGGAGTTGGGCGTGAAGGGTGGTGCTCAGAGCAGAGGGTGAAGCATAGCGAGGGCCACAGCCTTTCCTGGTGCTAAGTCAAAGCAGAATTGAACTTGAGACTCTCGTGTGTAAGCTGCAGATGCTGCTGCAGAGTATTACAGGGCAGCAGAGGCACAGCTTCAGACAGCTCCTGGCCTCCACGCCTGCCTGCCTGCCCTGTCTGTTCTCTTCCTGAGCATCCCTTGTCACTTGAATATCAGTCACCCTCCATGACCTTATTTTATAGAACATGGTGGCAGCAGGATTGTGTCCACCCTGGAGCAGGGCTCAGGGGCGTCCTCTTAGGTTCTCAGCTGAGTTATCGGCAGCTTGACCAAGCTTCCTTCCTTCTTTGACCTAAGTGTCCCATTAGATGTTAGCTAGACAGTGACAAGAGTGACCACAGTTAGCCGGGCGTGGTGGCGCACGCCTTTAGTCCCAGCACTCGGGAGGCAGAGGCAGGCGGATTTCTGAGTTCGAGGCCAGCCTGGTCTACAAAGTGAGTTCCAGGACAGCCAGAGCTACACAGAGAAA
>NC_034595.1:1115178-1121947 GCF_900095145.1 Mus pahari
CGAAAAACCAAAAAAAAAAAAAAAAAAAAAAAAGAGTGACCACAGTTGTCGTATGTTGTGAGCACTCTCTATCACATTCTGCTAATATTCTGACAAGGTGCCAGCACCTTTTAACGGGGAAACCAAAGCGTACCATCCAAGGCCAACAGGTACTGAGCCTGGATCTATCTGGGCCTGAGTCCTTTCCAATGTGCTGCGTTACTGGAAAGGCCTCTCCTTTTAGTCTGTGAAGACCCCTGACACCGGCTGGGTCTTTTTTTCTATGAGGTGTTGCTCTGGGTACTGTGGTGAGGGTAAATGGGACCTGCTGTGGGGTCCCATTACAGGGACAGCAGGTGTGCAGGAGTTATTATATCTAGGATCTGACACTGACTGAGCTTCCTTCATCAACAGCTCGGCAAGTCTGTGGTAGCCAAAGTGAAAATCCCAGCAGGCACCATCCTGACCCTGGACATGCTCACTGTGAAGGTCGGGGAGCCCAAAGGCTATCCTCCTGAAGACATCTTCAACCTAGTGGGCAAAAAGGTGCTGGTCACTATCGAAGAAGATGACACGGTCATGGAAGAATCCGTGGAAAGTCACAGCAAGAAAATCAAGGCTTAAAATAAAAGTGCCACTGCGGCTTGTCAGCCACCCTGCTACTGTCCAGTGTGTTGGGTGCAGAGGGGCAGGAATGTCAGTCTCCAGGCCACCCTGTCGCGGTGGCCACCTGTGTCCAGCCCATTGGGAAGGAGGAGCCAATGAGGCTGTTGTACTTCACAGAGAAGGTGGCCCAGAGCAAATGCAGCTCCTTTAGGTTTCCATGTGGCTCTGTTGACATCTTGAGCCTTCATGTCCCCACTCTACAAAGCAACTCCAGGGACCTGAGCTCTCAGTTCCTCAAAGAGCACGGGACGGTGGGCATTAGACTCTTCCTGAGGCCCTGTGGGCAGAGACAAGCTCCCCTGTCTTCTGTGAGCGAAGGCAGGGACAGAGCATTCACCCCCTTTGGCAGTGTCACTGCCAGAGGCCTACGGTTCTTAGCAGTCAGTCCCTTTCTGAGAGGCCTGTCCTCAGACATCAGGTGCACGCTAACCCACGGTACAGTTGGCCAAGGAGAGGCAGCTGTGAGAAGGGGAATGTGAAGCAGGGAGGAGGTGGCAGGGTGGGGCGTGGCACTTGTTCATCTTAACCCTGGGGGGAGGTGCAGATATCAGCCCTACCATAAGCACCAGTGTCTTGTCACATATGACAGATTACAAACCCAGACAAAGGTCCTATTGTTTGACTTCTTTAAGTGCATGAACTCTTATAGAGGTTCACTGTCACATTTCACTTTGTTTGCTGAGATTAATCATTTTGTTCTTTTTAAGTATCTCCTTGTCTTCATTTAAAAAAAAAAATCCACTTTTTTTTTTTTAAAAAAAAGATGAGATCTCACTCTATCTTGGCTGGCCTGGAACTCACCCTGTAGACTAGACTGTACTCAGATCCTGAAGTCTGCTTGCCTCTGCCACCTGAGGGCTGAGGTTAAAGCCGTGCGCCACCATGTTTGACCTGTATTTACTTTTATGTGTGAGTATGTGTGCAGGAGTTACGGAGGACAACTAGCGGAGGTCAGTTCTGACCCTCCACCTTATTGGTCCCAAGGATCAAAGTCAGGCCATCAGGCTCGGTAGCCATCTCCTTTACCAGCTGACTTGTCTCGATGGCCCACTGATCTCCCCCTCCCCTGGAAGTTTCAGCTAGCTTAGCCTTGTAGATTGGGCAGGAGCTGAGGGATGGGTTGTGTGCAGGCTTGGGGAGTGTCCAGGAGCTGGGAAGTGATGGTTTGGAAGGAGTGGCATGTGGAGAGGGCTCAGAGCCTTCCACATTCCTTAGAGAGTGGTGAACCAAGGATTCAGTTTTTTTTTTTCTTTACATTTCTTTTGTTTTGCCTACATGTATATCTGCACCACATGTTTTTCTGGTGCCTACAGAAGAGGGTTCAATCTCATGGAACTGGAGATAACAGCTGTGAGCCACCATGTGGTTGCTGAAACTGAACTTGGGTCTTCTGCAAGAGCAGCCAGTATCTCTTAGCCACGGAGACATCTTTCCAGCCTCTTTTTTGTTTGTATACATACAGGTGGGTGTGCACTCTGTGTAGTGGTCAGAGGACAACTTATTTAGTTGATTCTAGTGTTCCACCATGTGGGGCCCTGGGTTGCCAGGCTTGGTGACAAACACCCTGATCTGCTAAGCCATCTCACCAGCCTCCCCACTCTGCATCCCCCTAGATTTCTGATCAGAACATGATAGAATCGATCCTGGGCCCCGCACTCAAAATCACTTGCTGTCATAAACTGCTTTCTGGGACAAGCTGTCCTTCAGAACACTGAGGCTTCTATCACTAGCACTACCTGTATGGGGTCACCACAGGCCAGTGTCACTGGCAACGTGGGATTACGGGCAGAAGAGATGCCACTGCAGGTAAGAGTGCCCCTGAGTCCTCTAGAAGCTAGAGACTACAGGAGGCTTCCATGGTGCTGAAGGATAATTATAAACATGCTTTGCTCTGTGTGTGTGTGGGGGGGGGGGCAGCGGCTGGAAACAACTGGGAGTTGGGTTTGCTTCCACAGAATAATTTAAAGCCACTGAGATGGCTCTGCAGGTTGCAGACAATTAGATGCACACAATTCATCCCTTAGCTATCGCTCACCATCCTGAGAACCCAAGCTGACTTCACCAGTTATCCCCTGATATCCTCATGCATATACCATGAGACTTAGGGTTCCCCTGCCCCACAAGACCAATGTTCAGAAGAGCGTGGTTCTACCTGAGTGCTGAGCTCCCCATCACTGGAGGTTCTCACTTTAGGATCAGCTGACTAGGAAGCTATGAAGGGGATGACAGGTGAACAAGATTTTATCCAAGTCCAAATGCTATGCACTTGACTTCCAATGAAGAACACAGTTACAAGGGACATTATTCCTATTTTATTAAACAAAGCATGTATTAGAAAGCTGTTGTCTGGCCAGGCAGTGGTGGCACACACCTATAATCCCAGCACTTGGGAGGCAGAGGCAGGCAGATTTCTGAGACCAGCCTGGTCTACAGAGAGTTCCAGGACAGCCAGGGCTACACAGAGAAACCCTGCCTTGAAAAACCAAAGGGGAAAAAGAAAAGAAATAAAAGTGTTGTCACAGAGGTGTCTGTTCTTCACTTCCCTGGCCTTGACTAAGCCTTTGTCTTACAAACACCTGCTGAGCCTGAAGCCCTTGCTCAGCACGTGCAAGGCCACTGGTTCTAGACCAAGCACCACATGGAGAATCATTTATGTACCTTCTACATAAATTTACCTTTAAATTCTACAAAGTCAGGAGCATGAAAAAGACACCTGCTTTGTACCTTTGACAGCATGGATGCCAAGGAGACTCCCCTGAGACTATTAAGGCAGCTAGCTCCCGGCTGCCACCTAGCTGCTGGCCATCTGTGGTCCAGCACTGCGACAAGGTAGAAAGAACCTATTGAAGGTGCTAACATATCCTGGCCTGATGCAACATTATAGTTTCTAAGGCAGGCTTGTTTGAACCTCCTGGCACTGACCGCATTTCACAGATGGGGGCCACACAGCTGACAGGAAGCTAAGCCAGCCTGCACAAACCCTGGCTCAGAAGCAGTCCTTCGGTTTTATACCCAAATCCGATCCCCTCAAACGATTTCATCCCCCATCCTGAAAGGTATGAAACCTCCTTTTAGGGACCAATGAAGGCAATCTAGAAGCAGGTTTGCCCCAAGGAAAACTTGAGGTAAATACTGAGGAAGAAGAGCTGTCACGTCCACAGCACAGCCTGGAGGGCAGCGTGGATCCTGACAGCAACACTGATTCTGTTACCTTGGGTAGTCATCTGACTCACGTGTACCAATCCTGTCAGGTGTACAACGAGCTGTAAGGGTCAAGTGTGTGTAGTGTACGACTGTGTAACACCACCTGGTAAGAGATGCCTGGCGGGGCCCCTCCTGCAGTGGAGTTTGTGGTTAAAACTCTGGTCTTGTGAATGAAGGAGATGTAGCATCTCCCGTTAGGTATGTCCTGCCCTTTGAACCCTTCTCAGTAGTTTTCTCTCCTGTGAGTAGCAGTCTACTACCTACTGATCACCCAGGAAGTACCCGGGAGGGAAGGACGCGAGAATGTCCTTAGAAAGGATCTGGAATGACAGGTCCCAGATTTACAAGCCTAATTGTTTTTTGAGGGGGTGTGGTGGAGGGATTTGCAGGCCCAATCGGTTGTTTTTTTGGGGCATGGGGGGGAATTTCTTGGGGGCAGATATGCCTGAGAACTGACACAGGCAGAGAGCCGGTTTTCCTATTTATGGTGGGAAGCACAACGGTTCAAAGGTGCAACTCTGATCTAGCTTCTGACTGGAGCATGTCTGAAAAAGATGGACATGGGAAAAGCCCTTCCCGTGTCGTTTTTGTAGCTCTTTCAGAGCCTCCCTATAATCCAAGAGGCCAAGCTAAATTTCAGGATGCTCACCCTGGTTTTACTGTAGAAGGTAAGGAAGCGAGAGGATGCAGACCCAGACAAGAACCCTCTTGGGTGCTCTGGATCGAGGCTCCCTGGACAAGCTGAAGTGGCTGGCTCAAACGGGAACTGTAGGGGAACTACTTGCCCCTGCAGGGAGACATTCACTGATACTGCGTGCCTACTGTGTGCCAGGAGGTTCTAGGCGCTGCACGAAGGTCTCCCAGACACAGGCAGCGGGGTACCCCTTTCAGGAATATGCACTATAAAGGCATCGTTGGGGGGCAGGGCGCTCAGGGGACAGCTGGAGACTAGCCTAGAAAAAGGAAGCCCGAACTCGCTTAGGGCAATCGGGGGATGCTGATGGCCCCCTCCCAGAGGCGCAGGGCTGGGTAGAGCGGCTCCTGGAAGGCGGCGTGAAAGGTGTGCAAGTGGCTCATGCCACCCGCCACGTCGTAGAAGGCCAGAACGCCGGCCTCGTAGTCCAGGAAGACGCCGAGCCGGTGGGGGTCGCGGCGGGGCCGCAGGCGGCTTCGCTGGCCGTCATGGAAGGCCCAGTACTCTAGGTCGTACCGCTTCACGCACCACGACTCGCGGTTGCAGCCCAGGCGGGCAGCGGCGGAGGCTCCGCGGCGCCGCAGCGACGGGTAGGCCGCGCCCACCCACCAGCCCACGCCGGCCTCCTGCACGTTCACCTCCCAGTAGTGGCGTCCGGCTGCGAAGCCGTCGCGGCCCAGCACCTGCCACAGCGCGTCGAACCGCGGCGCGGGACGCGGCCCCAGGCGGCCCAGCAGCGAGCAGCGGACGGTCAGGCCGTCCGACGACAGGCGCAGGCGTGCGTGCATCGTGTCCGGGTCCAGCGACGGCGTGCGGGCGTCTGCAGAGGGGGCGGGGAGGACAGCGGTCAGAAAGCCTGGGCGGAGCCATGTGAGGCCCGCCCACCTCGGACTGAGCGTGCGTCCGCGGAGAGGGGCGGGGAAAGGCAGTCTTATGGGCGGGGCCCAAGAAGCCCCGCCCCAACCCCCGCCCCGCTCACTTTCCAAGCGCTGGTCTCTATCGGAGCCAAAAAGCTCGGTGGGAATCAAAAAGCTGTTAGGCAGGGTGAGAGGGAAACTGAGGTTTATTACACGCTCTATGCGGCTTGAGTTTGGATCATGGAAGATATTGCTAATAAAAAATAAAGAAAGAAAAGAAAAGCAATCTTCCTGCTGAGGAAGGTGGAGCACTCCTTTAATCCCCCCAGTCAGGAGACAGAGGCAAAGGTTCTGTGAGTTGGAGGCCAACATAGTGAGGTCTACATAGTAGCACATTGCAGGACAGGCAGGGGGTACATAAAGAGACCCAGTCTCAAAAACAGAAAGAAAAATGGGAACTCTTAAACCATTAGGACTCGGTTGCATGTCCGCTGACCTTTTTATCCCTTAATTTTGGTCCTAATTTGGTATCACGCCATGCATGCTCTTAGGCAACCTACTTTTTAAAACTTAATGGCATATTCGTGACACACGCTTGAATCATATCGAACATATTTCAGTGGTGATACTAGTTTGTGTGTGTGTTTATTTTATGGGCATGAGTCGTTTTACACGCGTCTCTGTGTAATGTGCAATGCCAGCAGCAGACAGAAGAAGGCGCCAGATTCCCTGCAACTGGAGTCACAGAGGTTGTGAGTCTCCTTACGGGTTTACCAGAGGAGCCAATACTCTTAAACCACAGGGCTTGCTCTCCAGTCTCTGAAGTTAGAGCTTTTTCTAAGCTAAAGACTTAGAAATGAAGACAGTTGTCATCCTTTCAGTGTAGTAAGTGCTGGAACACAAAGAAGGCTTCTAGAACTTTCAGTTTCTTGGCAGGAAGGAGGTGAAGGAATGTTTACTTCCCCTTGGTTCAGTGTGCTTCTCTTTAAAAGCATTTTATTTTTCAAATGTTTCTTTTTTAAAAAATGTATGCTTAATGGTACCGTTTTGAGAAATTATTCCTGGCGGCTGGAGAGATGACTCAGTGGTTAAGAGCACTGACTATTCTTCCAGAGGTCCTGAGTTCAATTCCCAGCAACCACATGGTGGCTTACAACCATCTGTAATGAGATCTGATGCCTTCTTCTGGGGTGTCTGAAGACGGCTACAGTGTTCTCATATGGATAATAAATAAATAAAAATTGAGAGAGAGAGAGAGAGAGAGAGAGAGAGAGAGAGAGAAAGTTACTCCTGAAGATAATGCAGCAAATAAAGCATATTTATCCACTCACTTGTTAAATGCACTAATTTTTTTTTTTTTTTTTTTTTT
>NC_034595.1:1122033-1125304 GCF_900095145.1 Mus pahari
GAACTCACTTTGTAGACCAGGCTGGCCTCGAACTCAGAAATCCGCCTGTCTCTGCCTCCCGAGTGCTGGGATTAAAGGCATGCGCCACCACGCCCAGCTTTTTTTTTTTTTTTTTAAATGCACTAATTTAACAAACAGAACAGTATCGAGCTGTAAGTTTGAAACTCACTTGGGCTACAGAGGAAAACCCTGTCTTAAAACAACAAGAAAAACAAAAAACAAAAAACCCAGCAACTTTTAAAAGAGTTGTTGTGAGCTTTGGGTGTAGTTTGTAAAAACTGTGTGTCTTGGGGAAAATAAATGTTCCTGTGATGTGCTACCTGGCGGCTTTTAAAATAGCAATATTGAAATGGGGCATTATTGTTATACTATTACATAAAGTTACAAAAGATTATAACTTGGTGCTACTTTAAAATACCTTGACAGTTTTGTTTTGTTTTTGGTTTGGTTTTCATTTTTGCTTTTAGAGATAGTGTTCTTCTGTGTAGCCCCCACCTGTCCAAAAAATCACTGTGTAGACCAAACTGGCCTTGAATTTAGAGATTAGCCTACCTCTGCCTTCTGAGTCCTGGGATTAAAGGTCTGTGCCATCCCCAACCACTAAACACATTTTTGGTTTTTTGAGACAGGGTTTCTCCATGTAACAGAGCTCTGTGACCTGGAACTTGCTTTGTAGACCAACCTGGCTTAGAACTCTCAGAGATCCGCATGCCTCTACCTCCTGAGTGTAGGGATTAAAGGCGGGTGCCACCACTACCTGTGACACCATTTTTAAATGTCTGAAAGAGCAACCTGTGGAAACACTGACTGCAGTTAACTTTGGGTAAAATAGCTTTTTTCTTTTGGTTTTTAACTTCTGATTTTCTTCACAAAATGCATGCAGTACATATATTATTTTCCTTGTTTCTCTCTCTCTCTCTCTCTCTCTCTCTCTCCCCCCACTCTCTCTCCCCCCCTCTCGTGACCCTAGGAATTAAACCCAGACATGACTCACACACACCAAGCAAGCATTCTCTCACTGAGGATGTCCACACCCTCTGCTTCTGTAAATTTTTAGGGGAACAAACAGAGATGGTTCATAATTTCCCAATAAATGAAAACAGATTATAAAATAGTGTGCATAGAATACCATGTTGTATGTAACGATGAGGTGGTCATAGTAGAACTCACCAGCAGTCCCCACACTAGAGAGAAGCAGGGGAGCAGGAGTTCAAGTCTAGCCTTGGCTATATAGTACGTTTGAGACTAGCATGGGCTACAGGAGGCTTTGTCTCAAAAACTAAGGCAAATAAATAATAGAAGCTTTCTATGTGATTTGTTTTGGTTTTGAGACAAGGTCCTACCATATACCCAAGGGTAGACTAGAACTTGAGTCCTTGCCTGAGCCTCTGAGCACTGGGTCTAAAAACTGTGTGGAACCACACATTCACCAAAAATGTTTAACCTTACTTGAAAACAGTCTCTTGACAGGAAGTTGGGGGGCTCATTTCCTGCCCCTCTGCCACCTTTGTTCCCACCCAACCTCCCTCTCTGTTCCCCGGTCTCACATTTCAAGAAGAGAGCTCTCTCTGGCGAGGGGCTGGTTTTCAACAAGGCGCCTGGCTTGGTGCTGGAAGGGCTTGAAAGCTGGCAGTTTATGTCTGTAAGGAATTGGAATGGCGAGGTGTGAGGCGGTTCCTGTAGGCAGCATGGACATCAAAGCACGACATACTGGGGCCTTGCACATCTCTCCCAAGGGTCACATGCAAATTTAGAAAATGCAGACTCTGGGGTGGGGGGTCAGAGGGGTTGTGCGGTGGTGGGGGGCATACAGCCACTCACTGATGGCAGTCGTGTGAGCCTCAGCTCAGCACTGGAGGACAGGAGGCAGTCTTCTCAGAATGTAGGGCTGAGTCTGGAGGAAGGTGCACAGCAGGAAGTTGAATGTGTGTGTAGGGGTGAGTGTGTGTGTGTATATAGGGATGTGTGTGTGTAGGGGTGTGTGTATGTTGGTGGGGTTGGGGGACTGGAGTCGTGAATCAGCTGTGAAAAGTGTTTCTTGTTCTTGCAGAGGGTCTGAGCACAGTTCCCAGCACCCATGTTGGGTGGTTTACAACTACCTGTAACTCCAGCTCTAGGAAAGCACATGCCCCCTCTCCCCTCCACAGACACTGTACTTGTGTGCACATGCCCACACACAGATGCACAGATACATGCATAATTTTAAAAAAAGAAAGAAAGCCTAACTGATTGGAACTCTCGGTAGCACTGTCACCACACTGTGAGCACTGTAACCACACTGTAAGCACACAGTAGCACTGTAACCACCCGGGATGGGGGCTTTGTAAGCCCCTTCCTCATAAGCATCTAGAACTGATGGTTGTTGGGGACAGTGAGATGGTTTCTTCAGTGGCACAGCCATTGGCAAATGCCTGTAGTCCTCTAAATAGCTTCTACCCGTGCTCCTGTAAGGAGTTCTAACTAAATCCACACACTGACACACATACTCACACTGACACACATACTCACACATTCACACACACACTCACACTGACACACATTCACACACACTCACACTGACACACATACTCACACATTCACACACACTCACACTGACACACACACATTCACACTCACTCACACTGACACACATTCACACACACTCACACTGACACACATACTCACACATTCACACACACTCACACTGACACACATACTCACACATTCACACACACACACTACACATTCATACACACATGCACACAGACTGACACACTCACACTCACACTCACTCACACACACTCAGATGTGAAAGCAGAAGGGAGAATTAGTTAGGCAGAGGACATTCACACACACTCATACACACACACACACACACACACACTACACATTCATACACACATGCACACAGACTGACACACATACACACACATGCACACAGACTGACACACTCACACTCACTCACACTGACACATTCACACACACATGCACACAGACTGACACACACACACACACTCACACTGACACATTCACACACACATGCACACAGACTGACACACTCACACACACTCACACTCACTCACAGACGTGAAAGCAGAAGGGAGAACTAGTTAGGCAGAGGAAGAGAATCATTGGGAGGGAGGGGTTACGATAGAGTAATGGGTGACTGCAGAGATGCCTTATCCTTTAAGAGCACTGGCTGAGGACCCGTGTTTGATTCCCAGCACCCACATGTTGGCTCGCAACGGTCTGTTTCAGAGGGTCTCAGGCCTTCTTTTTTTTTTTTTTTAAG
>NC_034595.1:1126390-1127841 GCF_900095145.1 Mus pahari
GGGGGTAGGGGGTGGGGGGGGGGGAAGGGGTTGAGACAGGGTTTCTCTATGTAACTTGCTATGTAGACCAGGCTGGCCTCGAACTCACAGTGATCCACCTGCCTCTGCCCCACTCCCCACACCGAGTGCTGGTACTGAAAGTGTGTGCCACCATGCTTTGCACTGGAGGGCATTTTCTTGATGAAAGATTTATGTGGGAGCACCCGGCCCACTGCGGGTGGTGCTATCCCTGGGCAGGTAAGCCTGGGTGTGTAAGAAAGGCTGAGCAAGCCACAGGGAGCAAGGCAGTAAGCAGCCCAGTGCTTGCTTCTGTTCCTGCCTTGAATTCATAACTTGTCCCCCGCCCCACCCCCCAACTCCGCCCTGTGATGGCCTGTTAGCTGTAATGTGAAATAAATCCTGTTCCCTGGCTGCCTTTGGTCATAGGGTTTATCACAGCAATAGAAAGCAAACCAAGACACGTCCCCCACCGTTCCCCCACCGCAGCCCTCCTCACCCTCCTCGCCTCTGTGCCCATTCCAGTGAGCTAGCCCCTTTTACACTCCCTTGGCAAGCCGAGCTCACTCTCCAGCCCCATCAGGACCTTAGCATCTGTGTTTTCCTCACGCCCAGGAACACATTCCTCCAGGGATCACAGCAACAATTCGACCAGGGACCACTTAGATGTAGCTGACTGTGCCTGACCCTGGGCAGCGGCCTCCCAAGCACAGTCTCCATTATACAGACTCAGAAACTAGAAAATCAGGTGTTCGGACAAGGTGGCAGGAGGACTTCACAGCTGTGTGCTCCCCTGTGCTTCTCCCTGCCCTGTCCCTGTGCTCCTCCTGCCCCCGTGCTCCCTGCCCTTAGGTCTTCAGGGCCTACAAAGAGCCACTGGGGACAGGTCTCCTCAGTGTCAGCTATGAAAGGGCTCTTCATCTCTTCTCTGGCTTTACCCCACAGCAGCTGACATGGTGTCTGTCCTTCCCTCCCAGGGCTATGAGCACCACAGGAACAGTGGCCGGAACAGGCATGCAGCCACACAGCTGAGGTGCTGACGAGAGATGGGCGCAGGGGGACCTCTGAGGACCTGGTTGCCATGGGCTTTGTGGGAACTTTCAGAGCTGGACCCCAAATGGGTACCGCCCGCCAGACATTGACTGTGTGTGGTTGAGGAAGGGGCTCTTGTGTCCATGTCATAAAGCCCCAGGCAGGTCACCAGGGCAGGTCCTGGAAGCCGAAAGGCAGAGGTTGAGTGACAGGGAGGGGAGTGAAGCAGTCAGTAAAAAGGCTCCTGGTGTGCAAGGCTGTGTCAGCCACCTGCAGGGGTGGTGGGACTGGCCCTGGGCAGAAGAGGAGGGTAAGAGCTGGCAAGGTGTTGCTGGGAGCAACCCTGGAGGTGGTGGCTGGAGGAGAGAGAGAGAGAGAGAGAGAGAGAGAGACAAAGAAAGAAACAAAGAAAGAAACAATAA
>NC_034595.1:1128076-1157975 GCF_900095145.1 Mus pahari
CCTGGCTGCAGACTCAGTGAGACCAGCTCCCGGGGCCATGAATCCCCACGTGACAGGCAGCAACCATGAACCAAATTAACTCCCCCCTTCCTTCCGTCCTTCCTTCCTTCCTTCCTTCCTTCCTTCCTTCCTTCCTTCCTTCCTTCCTTCCTTCCAGTTGCTCCTGTCTGGTGGGCAATGCAGGGAGCAATGACTCGGAGTCGGTCTTAGGCAACTCACTTTCCTTCAGGCGAGTGTCCATTGGTGTCTGCAATGTGTTCCCGATGGCTTCCACAAACTCCTTAAAGTAGTTCTTGACAGGCTCAAAGGACAGGGGCACAGGGTGGCTCAGCTCTGAGGGGCTCATCTGCTGTCCCATCTCTGTCTTGGTGACTATATATGCCTGTGTGGACGGGTACAGGGTCAAATGGCTCCAGGGACCGCAAGCTGCACCCAGCCTCTTGCATACCCAAGAAGGTCAGGACCCACTCGGCCACCGTGGTCTGGCCGAGCCGTGCCACAGGGCAGAGCTGCTGGTGCCCCCTCCTCTCATGCTTCTTTCCCTTTACTTCTCTCTTCTTCCTTTCTCTGCCCTTCCCACAGGGTACCTAGAAGGGCCCCAATCAAGAGCAATGATCAGGCCACGGCACTAAAGTCCAGACCATGATGAGGGTCTGCTGCAGTGCAGATGTACCTCAATATGTGAGGACCTGGAATCCATTGTTTTATTTTGTTTTGCTGGGACAGGGTTTTATGGAGCCTAGGCTGACCTTGAACTCCGGATCCTCCTACCTCTGCCTCCCGGATGCTGAGTTTACAGGCACATATCACCAGTCCTGGCCAGACACAGGTTCTGATCCTACCAGAGTGTGAGCCCTGTGAGTCCCCCTCCCCCTAGCCCCAAATCTACCAGAGGCCTTACTGCAGACCTGTAGTAAATATTTGAGCTACGATTCATGTACTGGCTGAGTAAGGATGACCCCCATAAACTCAGATATTTGGATGCTCAGCCATCAGGGAGCGGCACTGCTTGAGAGGGGTTAGAAGGTGTGGCCTTGTTGGAGGAAGCGTGTCGCTGGAGGTGGGCTTTGGGGGTTCAGAAATTCTCTTCCTGCTGCCTGTGGACCTGGATGTAGAACTCTCAGCTATTTCTCTAGCACCGTGTCTACCTGCATGCTGCCATGCTTCCTGCTATAATGACAATGGGAACTAAATTTCTGAAAGTGTAAGCCAGCCCCGACTGAATGCTTCCTGTTATAAGGTCGTCATGGTCAGCTGGGTGGTGGCAGTGACAGCACACACCTTTAATGCCAGCACTTGGGAGGCAGAGACAGGTTCGAGTTCAAGGCCAGCCTGGTCTACAGAACTAATTCCACCCCCTCACCCCCACCCCCAAAAAAGGTGCCATGCTCATAGTGTCCCTTCACAGCCATAAAACACGGACTAAGATGATTCACCAAGTGCCGGCGGCTTGGGGGCCCCAGACAGGCTGCTGTTAGGAATTATCATTATAATTCAAGATACACATTAATTATCCTATCAGTGTATACTTCCTGATCACCTCTGTGGTGGTAATAAAGTTTACCCGATGGCCAGGGACATCTCCGTAAAGATGGTGTTCAAGGCCACAGTGACTCAGGTGCAACTTGAGTAGCAGGTGGTAGATGAGATGAGGGAGCCCCCAGACATACCTGCAGCAGCTGAACAGGGTTGGGCTCCTGGCCAATGCCCCACACCCTGGTAGAGAAGTCATCCATGACCTCAATTTGCTTCCCACAAGACTCAGCTTGCTCCCGGTACACCTGGAGGGTGAGCTGTGTGTTTTTATCGATGAATTTTTTGGCCAGTACTTCCTCTTCATCCAGGAGTAATCTGAGTTCTGTGAACTTCTGTGTCAGCCAGGCTTTACTTGAGTCTGCGTAAACCTTAAAGGAGGAGGAGGAGGAGGAGAAGGAGAAAGAAAAGAAAGAAGAAAAAAGAAAAAAAAAAGAAGAAGAAAGAAAAAGAAGAAGAAGAAGAAGAAGAAGAAGAAGAAGAAGAAGAAGAAGAAGAAGAAGAAGAAGAAGAAGAAGAAGAAACCAAGTCAATCGTAGACAAGACGTTTGCCAACCAGGAAGTCCAGAACGGAAAACAGCGTCTACAGAATAAATCCAGCGAGGTGGCTGTTCAAAACAAGAGGCCACTCGTAAAAAAAAAAAAAAGAAAGTTTTTCTAAGCACTGGCAAATTGTTTTGAGACAGGGTTTCCCTGTGTAGCCCTGGCTGTTGTAGCACTCACTCTGCAGACCAGCCCTTGGACTCACAGAGTACCTGTTTCTGCCTCCCAAGCACTAAGATTAAAGGTGTGCAGCACCTCGTCCAGCTGTCCAGCCAAAGAGCCTTTCTGCCTGCCTCCTTCCTCCTCCTCCTCTTTTTGTTAAACGATGTCTTTCTTGGTAGCCCAGGTGGCCTCTAACTCCCAGTTCTTCTGCATCAGCCCTCCAGCCTGAGTGCTGGGTTGAAGGTGTCATCATGCTCGGCTTAACATTCCCTTGATGATCTGCACACACAGCATAGCTGGTAGACCGTTTTCCTGACATGTTCCATGCCCTGGGCACACAGGACGTGATGGCGCACCCCCAAGAAGGTGGGGGTGAGAAGATCGGAAGCCAAAGTTGTCATCGACTCCACAGGAAGTTCAAGGTCAGCCTGGGTCTCATGAGCTCTTGTCTGAAAACAAAAGCAAAAAACCCTGGGGGGGGGGGCATGAGGAAGGGAAAGGAATCTGATCAAAATGTACTCTATGAAAAATTAAAGTAAGAATGAAAATCCTTTGAAGTGAGGGGTGGACAGCAAAATGTCTGACAATAAATAGGGCAAAGCTGCAAGAGGTCTTGGAGTGTAGCTCGGTGGTAGAGAACTTGGCGGGTATGCAGGAGGCCCCGGGTTTGCTCCCCAGCATCTAACTTAGAGTATAATATTATACCAAGAGACACGAAGAGCCTTAACCATTGCTTCCTCTTATGCCCTCTTCTGGGGTGTCTGAAGACAGCTATAGTGTACTTACATATAATAAATAAATAAATCTTTTTTAAAAATGCAAAGGGATCAAAGAATGCAGTGTTTTGTTTTGATATGTTACAGCTTGGATGAACCTTGAAGACACAATCCTAAGTGAAATAAAACATATTAAAACCCACAACTGCCCTTTAGAGACAGAAGCCAATGCCCAGTGACAGGAAGTAGGGAGGAGGTGACTAGAGGTGGAGAAGGGGCCTGGGTAGTGACGCTTAATGGCTTCTGTCTTCTTTTTTAAAATTTAGTTGATCTAAAAAAAATTATAGTATGTGACTGTTATGGTTTGTTTATGCTCGGCCCAGGGAGTGGCACTATTAGGAGGTGTGGTCTTGTTGGGTAGGTGTGTCACAGTGGGTGTGGGCTTTAAGACCCTCATCCTAGCTGCCTGGAAGTCAGTATTCTGCTAGGAGCCTTCAGATGAAGATGTAGAACTCTCAGTTTCTCTTGTACCAAGTCTGCCCAGATGCCACCATGTTCCTGCCTTGATGACAATGAACTGAACCTCTGAACCTGTAAGCCAGCCCCAATGAAATGTTGTCCTTGTAAGAGTTGCCTTGGTCATGGTGTCTGTTCATAGGAGTGAAACCCTGGGTACGATCTTGTATGAGTACAGCTGGGGAAAAAGGCATCAATTGGAGCTACAGGTGGCTGGGAGTCACCTGGCACAGGTGCTAGGGACAGGTGTCAAGTCCTCTACCATTAAGCCCTGTCTCCAGCTCTGTTTTCAGTCTCCCCCCCCCCTCTCTTTTCTTATACTTGTTGCTAGGTGGTATTCTTTGTTTGTTTGCAATAGGATATATACCCTTGCCGGGCCTGGATCTTGTCCTGCTTTTGTAACAGGGCTCCACACTTAAGTAGGTCAGTCCCCTGACCTTAGCACTAGGTCATGATATAAGAACCATTTGGGTTCATAAAACTCAGCACACAGACAGTACTACTTGTCAAAAAGAAAACAAAGGCCCAATCCATCAAAGTCCATAGTTCTGGGACATTCTCTAAATGTACGAACATTGCTTTTTGGCTTCTGTAGCTCTGTTTCTGGCCAACTGTTCTTGCTAACTGAAGGATGTCAACCCAGGATATGGTTTTGTGCTTAAAAGCTCACCCTAAGAAAGGCTGGAGGCTATACTGGGATCCCAAATACCCAGTGTAGTTGTCGGCTGGCCAATACAGACTTCTGTTGGCTTAAACTCATGTCCAAACAGTCTTCTCTGGTGGATACCCCACAACATTTTCACCTCCCACATGCTGAGATCACCAGGCACAAGCCATCATACCCAGGCAGAATTTCTATTTGAGACCACAAGTTCTGGAAATAGGTAGAGGCCATGTTTGGACACATTGTGAATGCAGTTCATGCGCCAGGAAGCGCTCCTGAAGAGTCAGCACTGCATATCTATATTTGCTGCTACAAAAGGGTATCAGAGCCAGAGAGAGCAAAGACCTGTCACCCACAGGATGCCTCACAACCCTTTGTAACTCCCGTTCCAGGGGATCTGTCGCCCCCTTCTGGCCTCCATGTGCACCAGGCACATAGATGGTGCACAGCCACACAAGCAGATAAAACACCCAGACATGTAGAATAAAGCATAAAATTAAGAAAAAATTAGAATGCCTTCACATGCTTACTTATACAATGAAAAAAGCAGAAAGCATCTAGAAAAATAGAGTCTAAAAACTAGAGCCGCCCCTCCCTGCACCTCCCTGCAGTCCTGAAGAGCTCAGGAGTAAGGCCAGCCCTTAGCTACTGACGTGTGCCCTCCACTTGGCAAGAGATGGGAGGCGAGTCTCTGTGTGTGTGTGTGTGTGTGTGTGTGTGTGTGTGTGTGTGTCTCACAGAAGGCTTTAAGTAAGCAGTGGTTAGGTTCTGGGACCAGCTCGATCACCCATGGCCTTATTTGTAACATGACTCAGTGTGTACCTGGCTGCTGGTGCATCTTTATCAATGACCAAAGGAAGGGAAGAGGTGTTCCTGTGCACAGCCACAGCACACTGAATGGGTCTGACCGGGTGTGGTCTCACAAAGCATGGACGGCTGCCAGTGTGGGTCCTATGGAGTCAGGCCCACACTGAACTGAGTTTGGAGCTGGGTGGGCTGGTTGGGGCTGGTGGTAGAGTGAACCCCTGAGGTGCCTAGCCGAAGGGCCTAAGGACTACCTGCTGGAAAGAACTTGACCAGCCGGGAAGCTGGGTGAAGGGAGGGTGAGGGATTTAGTGCATGAGATGCTGCCTGCGTTGTGACCCCCACCTTCCGGGCCTCTACAGGAGGGGAGGAGGAGGGGCTTTGAGAAGGCAGAAAGTTACTTCCTGCATGCGGGGCATGGCTGGACAACTCCACTGGGGGGCTCTTGTGGGTGGTACAGCCAGGGTTTGAGATAAGCCCCCCAAACCCTTTCAGACCATTTCAGCAGCCGTGCCAATCAGGGGCGGAGGAGTGGTGGAGCCTAGTAGTACCGTCAGGGTCTGGCGCACAACCTGGCCACATCCTCACGCCTGCATTGCTAGTGTGGCAAAAGTTGCCTCACGCCACCTTACGTGTCCGCGGACCCTTGTTTGGTTCTATCCCCGTAGCTTTCGGGGATCACGAAGGCACAGAGCCAGGAGCCGTGGGGAGTTATTCCAGCCCCTATTGGTGACCGGGTCTGGTACCAGCCTCAGACGGTGTGCCTCAGGGCCATCTCCTGCCCTTCCAGCTCTCTCTCACCCTTCTGTGGCTCACTAGGAGGCAAGGCAGAGTGAGGGCAAGGGAGCTGCAGGGTGTTCCTCCCAGCAGGGCACTGTCCCAGAGGCGGCTCCCACTGAGCCCCTCCCACTCTCGGGCTCCCAGGAGACCCGCCTGCTGTAGCTTTACTTCCACTCAGGGCCCCCCCCCGGGCCCTGCTGATTGGCTTCAGGCTGGGCTGGCTTCCTGCCCCAGCGCCTCTGATTGGCTCTTCTGTCTCATCACTGCACTGACCTTGCCCCCGGCCCCACCCCCACCCCAGCTGAGAAGCCCCAGAAGTTTCCATCTTCCCAAGTGGCCCAGGTTCCCCCCCCCTTCCGGCCTCTCCCTCCCTAGTTCTGGGATTACAGATGTTCGTCACCACCCTGGCTGGTTTTAATGGAGGCCTTTGGGTGCTGAACCCAGGAGTCTGTGCACGCTAGACAAGCACTCAACCAGCGGTTCCCCCGTGCCTACTTCAGGCATTTGCTCAGCTATACATAGGTAGGGCTGAACAACTGTTTTTGTCTGCTTTGTTTTTTGGCTGTTTCTTGTTTGTATTTTCTTTTTGAGGTAGAGTCTCACTACATTGCCTAGCCTGGCCCCAAACTTCCATGGTTCAGTCTGTCCTCCTGTCTCAGCTTCTCATGCAGCCTGGACTACCATATGTACCATTTTGTCTGGCTTAGCCACGTATCTCTAACGGGTCTTTCTGTTGTGACAGTCTGCACATTCTAAACTGCTCATCATGTTTGCTTCAGCCGGCCCACGTAATCCCCCCCCCCACCTTTCTCTTTGATATAAAGTATCAAAGGATGACATAGTGGTACATGCCTGTACTCCCAGCATCTGAGAGGATGGAACAGGAGAACTAAGGTTAGAGGGAAGCTGGGCAGTAGTCAGAAAGCTGAGGCAGGCGGATTCTCATAAATTCAAGCCTGGTTTACACAGTGACTTCAAGAACAGCTTAGATCATGTAGAAATACCCCGAACTTGGCAAAAATCGCGCATACCTTTATTCCCAGGAAGCAGAGGCAGTGGGAATCTCTGAGTTCAAGGCCAGCGTGGTCTACAAAGCTAGTTCTAGGACATTCACGGGTACACAGAAAAAAAAAAAAAAACCTGTCTCAAAACAACAAAAAGGTTAACAAGGGCTGGTTGTGGTTCACTGGGTAAGGGCACTTGCCACCAAGTCTGCCAACATGAATGGAATCCCTGAGATCCCTGAGATCTACATGGTAGGAGAGACCCAACTTCTGTGAGGTGCCCTCTGAACTTCATATGTGGGCTGCAGCATGCATAGTCATACATACATTCTCACTTGCCCCCCTTTTCTCCCTCTCTATCTCCACTCCCCAAATAAAATGTAATAAAACTGCTTAAACAAAGAAATAAAAATGAGTATAAGGGCTGGGGAGACTAAATGCTTGCTGCTCAGGCACGAGGATCTGAGTTCAGATATCCAGGACTGACATAAGAGCTGGGCGTGGGCTGGAGAGATGGCTCAGCAGTTAAGAACATTTGCTGTTCTTACAGAGGGCCTGGGTTTGTTTCCCAGCACCGATGTGGTGGCTCACAGCAATCTGTAACTCCATTTCCAGGATCTCCACGGACAATGCGGTACATAGACATACACCAAGGCAAAACACTCAGACACACAAAATAAAGATGAATTTTTTTTAAAAAAGCTGGGAATAGCTGACTGTACCTGTGATCCCAGTACTGAGGAGGCAGAGAAAGGCAGATCCCAGGAGCTCTGGGGCTTGAAGGCCAGTCCCTATAGTTGAACCTGTGAGTTCGGCATTCAGTGAGAGCCTGTCTGAGAAGCCAAGGAGAGTGACAGAGGAAGACACTTGAAGTTGACCTCTGGCCCCCCATGATCACATGCACACACATGCACACTCACCTGCATGAACATATACACACAAGACCAACCTGGAAGACACAGGCAGCTGGTAAAGCCCTATCCCCAAACAAGCAAACTTCACTGGCCGGGCGATGCAGCGAGAACAGTGAGGTTGCATCATTTCTAAGCAGTACAGTGAGAGGCAGCATCTAGGGCTGCAGGCGAGTGCAGGGCTCATCCCCACCACACAATGCCACAGAATGCACTGACTTCTGAAGAGCCACAGGGAAGTGGACAGCCTCAGAGGGTGTGGGCTTTAACTGTCCCCTGGAAAGGAGTGCTTGATTGGGCTGGGTTATTGGCTTCTTCTGCACAATAGACTTTGGACTGACCGCATCTGAACCTGATTTCTGATTACAAAGCTTCATGGGTTAGTTTCTACATCAAAGGAGACTTTGCCTGGGGTAGGCCACTAAGTCCAGAGTAGCTTCCTCTGCCACAGATGCCACCAGCCAGCGTCCAACAGAATGTTTGTGCCCTGTCTGATGTAAAAAAACAACAACAACAAAAAACAAAAAAACAAAAAAACCCCACCAAACCTGAGAAAGTTTTGGGGCTTGAGTTAGGTTCTGAATTTGGATCTGAGCACCCACATCCACATTGGGCAGCTCTGTAATTACAACCACCTGCATGCAGTTCCAGCTCCATGTGATCTAATGCCCTATTCTGGCATTTGTGGGTACCCAAACACATGGTAGCAGACACAAACACAAAGATACACACACACACACACACACACAAATTAAAATGAACTAAAAAATACATTAAAAACATACAAAGGTTGAATTCTATGTGTTGAATATGTTGTTTACTATAGACACTGATCAGACAAAGGGGCCTAAATAAACCAGGAGACACCCCATGTTCATAAACTTAGAAGTAATGCCACTCAGGCTAGCCTTGAACTTGTGATCCTTGGGTCTCAGCCTCCCATGTTGTGGAATTATAAGTGAGTACCACCTCTGGGTGTTTGCTTATTTGTTTTTTTTTTGTTGTTGTTGTTTTGTTTTTTGTTTTTTGTTTTGGCCCTTTTGTCCCCAAGACAGAATCATCTTACATCGTATGACCAGGATACCCTGCAACACACTATGTAGCTCAGGCTATCCTCAAATTTGCAGCATACCTCCTGCTTTAGTATCCGAGTGTTGGGGTTGCAGGTGTGAGCCTCCACACCTGGCTAAAGAGCCCAAATTTGGAATAGCAAAGCAGGCTCATCAATTCTTTCAAGACCTATTATCAGCTATATTGATCCTAACCATGTAGAGACACGGTTTACAGGTGTACATGAACAATAATCATAAACTGCTGTAGGCTTATGTGCTGAGCAGACATAGACACTATTAGATCCTGTGCTTGGCACTGAAGGACAGTTAGGTATCGTCAGCTAAGTCACCCTAGCTGATTAAGTGAAGGAACAGGCTATTTCTCCACAGGGCCTTGGCAGCCTCCTGAGAATCCAGCAGTGTTTCAAAGGCAGATGTGTAAGAGCTGCTTGCACAGCTTAATAAGACCCTGCCTCAAGACAGAAATGTTTTCCATGTCCATGTTCCTTTATGCAACCTCATTGAACTTATTGGTACCCACATACACAGAGGATGGCTAGCTGGGAAGGGAATCAGTGGGCGGAGACAAGGGAGGGAAATGAGTAAATGTGATCAAAATACATTCTATACATGTCTGAAAATGTTGCAGGAAACCCATCATCGTGTATAGTTTATCTGTGCCAATAAAATCCTTCTTTAAACAGAGACTCCAATTTTAATAAAAAATTCACATTTTTTTTTTCTTTAAGGTTTTTCGAGACAGGGTTTCTCTGTATAGTCCTGGCTGTCCTGGAACTCACTCTGTAGACCAGGCTGACCTCGAACTCAGAAATCCACCTGCCTCCGCCTCCCAAGTGCTGGGATTAAAGGTGTGCGCCACCACTGCCCGGCAAAAATTCACATTTTCACTCCACTCTCAAATAAGGTAAAGAGAGGTCTGGAAATGTAAATAGCCCAGTGGGAGAAACACTTGCCTACCATGTGCATGGCCCCGGGTTCAATCTGTAGTACACAATTAAAAAACACTGTATGAAAGGGTAAGGCTGAAGGAAGCTGAAGGAAGCGCGCACTTAGGGACTAGATTCGCACTCTGTGTCCCACGACAAAGAAGCTTAAGAGTTGCCTGCCTGCCCTGCCTGCCCTGCCTGCCCTGCCTGCCCTGCCTGCCCTGCGAGCTGTTTTGCTTATGGCAATTTGGGGTGTGTGAGGATGAAGGGCAAAGTTCCTCTGGCCTGCCCTGGCTTTGGTGGATGTGAGGAAACTGGACCACTGCCCAGTGAGCTGTGGGGCAGAGGCTGAGTCTTCACAAAGCTTGAGAAACAGACCTTCAGGGCCACCCACCTGCATGCTTGCTTTCTTTGTGATCTTGTTCTAAAATGTCTAATTTTGTCTTCTTTCAAGACCCTTTAACTCATGGGTGCTCCAAATCCTGCCAGCTTGTTTTAAACCTAGTCCTTGTTTTCCCGGGGCTCCGCATTAGGGATACTTAGACCCTGGGGGATTATGTGGACATCTGCCCTGAGGAAAGAAAAAGATGGGTCCACTTGCCTTGAGCCTTTCGCCGGCGTCTTCCAAATGGGCTATGTTGTCCGCATGTTGCCTCTTCTTGGTTGCCAAACACTCTAAGCAGTCCCGGATTAGTTTCTGTGAGAAGGGTCAGGAGAAAAAGGGAAACTGTCACTTTCCAGCCAACACGCTTCCAGTCTCTCCACCAGGGACTGAGCTCCAGGCTGGGCAAGGGGACCTCCACCTGCTGAGTCACTTCACTAACCCACTAACCCGCCTCTGCCCCGAATTCTTTTTCAGCAGGAGGGCCTGGGGCTCTGGTGGTGGGTAGTTTGCTCAAAGGCAAGTGGTGAGGTGCAGGGTGAGCAGAGACTCTGGCCCTCAAGCCTTTGTCCGGGATGCCACAGCCTGGATGCCTGTCTCCTATTTCTGTTTGTCTGCTTTTAGAAGTAGCTATTTTTCTAAATACCTGATTTGGGTCTCTTCCCTCCAAGGGGTAGCCATGTCCGCCTTAGCCTTCTCCACAGCTGGTCTTCCACTTGGACCTGGGCCTAACTCATAAGAACAGGGGTGGGGAGGCCTGGACTTTTTAAAAAGATTTATTTTATGTATGAGTACACTATAGGTGTCTTCAGACACACCAGAAGAGGGTGCCAGATCCCATTACAGATGGTTGTGAGCCACCATGTGGTTACTGGGAATTGAACTCAGGACCTCTGGAAGAGCAGTCAGTGCTCTTCACCACTGAGCCGTCTCTCCAGCTCCCGGGGTCTGGACTCTTAATCAGCCAAGAGTAATACTAAGGCACGCCAATTTCCAGGGAAGAGCTGGAAGCTCAAGGAGGCTGGCAGGCGTTACGAGCTCTAGAGGAAGAATAAAACTAGGTCCTACTCCTCGCTCTACAGCCATGTGCTCAAAATCCGTTTCCTCCATCGCAAGCAGAGATGCAGTGGGGAGTAAATGAGATCAGAGTGGCTGGCCAGCCGCACATGTTCAGTGCAGGTCACTTTGCCACTTTAGCATCAACAAGCATTTGCTGCGGTGGTGAATGGGGGCAGGGAAGGGGGTCAGCCTTGGCCTCAGCTTAACTCCACATACTCATCCACTGTGACACCTAAGCCACCTACTGCTCAAGCTGGCCCAAGGATACCCTAGCTCTCTGGTTTGGGCCCTCTACCTCCAGCCACTGGAATTTCTGTCTCCTGATCCCATGTAATTCTATTTACCCTTCAAAGCGGTTACCCTTGACTGACTGACCCTTGACTCCTGTGCGCAATCTCCAACCGCCCAGACCTGCGGTGCACGCCCTCGCGGCTTCTCACCTGCACGCGCACAGCCTCCTCCGCGGCCAGGCCCACCGGGTGGCCGACGGTGCGCACCCAGAACCGGGTAGAGCGCACGCACACGCAGCCTCTGCAGCGGCCGCAGAGGCGACAGAAGAGATCATGTCCACCCAATGGCACTTCCCTGGGGAAGGCTTGCGTGGCTTCTTGCCCCAAGTTCTATTTTCTGGCCCTCACTGGCCACCACCGTGGGCTCCCTAGTACATTGCAGTGCTACCACCCTGCCCCTGACCAGCCAGGCAACTAACTCATCCAGATGCGGGCAGGATCTGACTTATGACTTGGCTCATGGTACAAGGCATGGCGCCGAGTGTGTGTCTGATGAAGGAATGGCTCTGTGGATAGACAGAGGAAGGGTGCCTAGGTTGACGCACAGCTTTGGGTCTCCAAATAGCAACATTTGAGGATCCTTATTAGCAGTCATTTCACAGTTGCCGAAGGAAGAAGGTTCTGGAAGCAGGGGCAGGACTCCACTAGTCAGATTGTCCTCTCTCAGGCCGGGTTCAGCTTGGAGTTGTAGATTTGACAAGGGTGGTTAAGTCAGGGCAGAGCAGAAAGGAAGGTGCTTTGGACAGAATTACTATGAAGACTTCTTGGAGACAAACATGATAAAATCAGCCCCGAGAATTCAGAAGGTTCTGGCTAGCTTGCCTTCCTCAAATACAGACATGAGAATAGGTTCTGCAGAGCCAGGGCTGCCTGCTGGGGTCCTGCTTTCTCATTATCTATAGAAGATAAGGCTGTGGTTAACAAGCCTCGTCTGTAGGTGCGGTGGGGGAGGGGACAGTGGTGTGTTTGCATAGAGGGAGGAGCCGGATTCGAGACAGGAAGAGGACCTTATTGACTTAGCAGAATAACAGGCCATCAGGCCCCAGTTCAGAATGGCCTTTTATGAGCTCCAGGGTCCAGAGACATTTCCAGGCTTCACGGAGCACACGCATACATACAGTTTTCTTTTTCTACAATCTGGTCTTTTGAGATAGTCTCTCTAGATAGCACAGATAGATTGGCTTTAAACTCCCAATTTTCCAACTTCATCCTCCCCTGTGCTCTGTTAGGCAAACGTCCCCGTCCCCGTCCCCGTCCCGTCCCCTCACCCCCACCCCGCGTCCTCCGCAGAAGCCGGAAAGGACGTGTGAGTACTAACCAGCCTGAGCCTCCCGTACCCCAAACCAATCTTGGAAGCTTCGCTGGTGGTTTGAGCAACTTTTTGAACGTTCATAGGGTTCTGCCTCCGGACCTTACTGTCTACTATCTAGGGGACCTCAGGCCCCCCTTAAGTTTCCCGGTCCTAACGGAATTTGGCGATAAAACCTGGGCTGGCGCTTCCTTGACGGTTACTCCTGTGTTCAATCTCCAACCGCCCAGATCTGCGGTGCACGCCCTCGCGGCTTCTCACCTGCACGCGCACAGCCTCCTCTGCGGCCAGGCCCACCGGGTGGCCGCGGTGCGCACCCAGGACCGGGCAGAGCGCGCACACGCAGCGGCCGCAGCGGCGACAGAAGAGTTCAGCCGGGCGTTCGCTGTGCTCCGGACAGCGCCAGACACATGCCCCGTCGGGCTGAACGGGCGCCCGCGCCTCGGCAGTCCCGCTCGCCATTCTCAGTGGTAAACCCGCTGTTATCTGTGCAGTGTGGTCGGGTTGGGTTGGTGCAGAAATCGAAACCTTGCTCGGGGAGGGGCGGGGCGGGACGGGCGACCCAGCTCTCAGTGGCAGGCTGGAGGGGCGATGACCTGCTGGAGAGTTGTTTGGTCCCGCCTAGTGCTGGTTCAGCCGCACAGCATCTTTCCACTCTTTCTCACCTTGAGGAGGAGGAGGTCACTATAGATAGGAATACGGGTGCTTGCACGGATGGATTCACTGGAAGGTGGGTTTCCCATTTGTTGATGCTGGGCTTCTGTCAAACTGCGGAGATGCGTGGAAAGTGGTGTGGCCTGCCCAGAGGGCCCACATTTCCTACACCCCACTTTGTTCTTTTCCTATAGTGCTTCCTCCCTATGGTCAGCCTTGTTGGGGCAGGCGGGGGCAGGGATGAGGTTGGAACAGACTTCCAGGAAACCCAATTATCGTCAGGCTAAAACGTCAAAGCCCCAGGCCCCGAAGGTGCTTTCTTTCTTGCCCTGATGGGTGAATGATCCACCCTGTTTCCAGCCGGGGGATTTTGCAGTTCCTGCATGCATAAGGTATAGCTGCTGCTCACTGTCCCCCATTCACATGGAGGTGTGGCTTATCTCCCCTTCAGGAAGCTCCCCTTCTCTACAGCCGCCTAACTACCCTGCCCCATCCTGTCCCTCACGAATTCTCTCAACCACAAGTGGAAGCGCTTCAAGGGTATTCGGACCTTACTGGCCAGTTTGCCAACCTGGTCCAGTATCATCTGGTCCAGACACCTAGTGCTAAATTGGTACTTGTAGAACGAATTAACAAAAAGGAAATCGCCAAGCATTGCAATATTGAGTCTGGTGTTATTTATTATTATTTTGGTTGAGGCAGAGTCTCAGACTCTTTGCCCAAGCTGGTCTGGAATTCTCAATCCTTCCACGCACTGGGATTACAGGCAGGAATTACCACCCACAGTTGATTGTCATATTCTTCCATTGCACGATTCTGTGTCTATTTTAACTTTTATTCCTTAATTATTTTATTTTATTATTTATTATTATTATTATTTTTTTTTACAAAGGTACAAGGAATTTAAGAAACATTCAAACAATCACTCAAACGACTTCAGGCACGGTTTCGTATGAAAAGCATAGGTCCATTCCTTGATTCCTGTTTCCCTCTGGGACACAACCTCAAGTTTTGCTCCAGGAAGCATAATTATTGTAGAGCTAAGGTGGGCACAAGCTCATCTCCAAGCGCTCTCCCTCATTCACACAAAGTTCCTGAGTCATCAGAAAGGAAGCTCCCAAGGCAAGAAGGAAGGCGATGAGGGCTGCTTTGCTGCTTGGGTGGTCAGTGTCTCAGCAGGCAGTGTTGCCCCATTAGCCCAAGAACATAAAAACACAATCTTAAAAAAAAAAAAAGACAAAATCTTCAAAAGAAAAAAAAGATGACAAATATCCCTCTCCCTTGCTATGAAATAATTTAAATAATTTATTCTAGATGTTAAAAAAAAAACAACAGAACAAGAAAAAACAAATAAATTTGTTCATAGTCGCCTGTGACCTGTTCCTGGATGTAAGGTCTGGGTCTGGGTCCCTTACAGTGGGGACAGCTTTTTTGAGGGGATGGTGTTGTACAGAGATGACAGGAAGCTCACTGGACCCCACCGCTAGCCACACATAAGTGGCAGCCAGTGGTTTGGGGCTGGTTTCTTCACTGTGTGGCCATCCTGCCTTCTGAGCATGGGGTTGGAGCTTTACAGACGGACATACTGGTCTCAAATGAAAGGAGAGAGAGCGCGTGCCCCATCCCAGGATCTCCAGGTCTCTGTCATACTCAGGAGCAAATAAGGCGAACATAGCTAGCTCATCGCCGGGCATAGAGTCCCAGTGTAGTGTAGGGATGGAGAATAAACCAAGGAGCACAGGACCCTGGTGTGTGCAGATACCAGCGACGGTGAGTGACGTGGTCATGTGGGAGTCAGCTTTGTACTGCTTCCATTGCCAACACAGTAGGATGCTAGCAAAAAGCGTCTCCATTCCCATGAACAGAAGCCACCCAGGCAGCTTGTCCAGAGGGCCCCACCCTCCACTGCAGGGTCAGCTTCAGTGGGTCTGGTCATCAGTATGTGCATCCAGAGGGGTGCTAATGGACGACCGGGTCGAAACCTGTTAGCCTGGATGGCCCCTGAAATTCTCGCTTGAGCTCCAGCATGACCCTGAGTGATGGGGAAAACTATCAGTCTAGGGGGGAGTCGAGGAGGAGGATACTCTGCTTGTCCAGGGGTTGAGGGAATGGGTACCTCCTGTGGTAAAGCCTTGTCTCAAGTCCCCAGGCACCAGCTGGGCTTGTTGTGCACCAAGAAAGAAAAGAGCCTCGAACTGGGCACAAGACACACAAGGGAGGGACGCAGGCTTTCAGACCAGGTGCCATTTTCTCACCCAGTGCAGTCAACCAGAGTCCTTACTGGTGGCTGGCCATGGGGCTTTGCCACACCCAGTGCTGGGCCCCCCTACCTCCCAGAGGACTTTAGATACCCTGGGTGGAAGTCCGTTTCTGCCTTCCTGGAGTCAACAGACATGGACTCAGCTCTGAGGTCTGTGTCCCCACCTATGGGACGATCTACCCACACATGGCTGATTCTGGTTGGAAGGGTGGGTTTGGCCGCCTGCCTGTGGTTTAGAATCGGGCCAAATCTTCACCCCGGGAGGTCATAGCTCCTCACCAACCCTTAAAACCAGAATCCAGCAGAAGGTAGGGCATACTCTAAACCAGCCAGGGCAGGAACTGCAGCTTGGAGAAGGCGACAGGAAAGCGGCACCACGTCCCACTGGGATCTCTTTCAGCAACTGAGAGTTTTGTTTTCCTGGTATAAAATATAGAAATAGTGGTTGTTCTCGGGGAATTGCAGCTTGGTGCTGGACCTCTCTCTCTCCACAGAGCCTAGCGGTGTCCCTGAGGGCAAGGGTGGAGGAGACCTCTGCTCAGAACTGTTTTAAGGCCGTCCGCAGGTTTTTGATCTCCAGTTCCAGCTGCTTGGTCTGGATTTCTCTCTGGATTAACAGATCCCGGAGCCTCCGGATCTCCTCCTGTTGCCGGTAGAACATCTGCAGCAGCTGTGAATCGCAGTGAAGAGGGAGAGGTCATCTGGGTGGCTGGGATAGGCCACAGTGCAGAGGCTAAGTCACAGACTTTTGACTTGGTGACAGCGGTTAAATTATTAGCAAGGGACAGTCACTTCTAAGCCGTGACAGAAGCCTTGCTTGCTTTACCCAACAGTGAAGTTTAGGTAGCTTATTTGTATCCTATTTCTCCTTCCCAGATCCCGAGGGGTAGAGCAAAAGCTATTTGCACCTGAAGTCTGAAAACTTTACTTTTTTCTTTTTCTTTTTTTTCCATCACAGGATGATGTAGTCAATATTAACAACGTAGCAGGATCTAGAATCACCTATGGAGTTTCTAGATTGACCCACCCTAACGGTGGGTAGCATTAACAAATGGGCTGGGATCCTGGACTGAAGGCTGGGTGCCAGCGTCAGTCTCTGCCTACCTCTGTCTGCCTCTGGCTTGTGAATGCCATGTAACCCGCGGCCCTAAGCCTGCTGCCTTTTTCACCATGCTGGGCTGTGTCCTGGAACTGTGAGCCCAAATAAACTTCTTTTAAGTTGCTCCTGCCAAGTGCTTTGTTGCAGCAGCAGCAGCAGCAACAACAATAAAAAGTTGCTAACACACAGGCAAGTTACCTCACCGGTCCTCTGGGAAGTGAAAATTAATTCCTTACCATAATTATCACTGTACAAAATAGCCATTAGATGCTGGGCACCCCGAGGGTCTCTGGTATTCCCCCAAACGCCTGTGACATCTTAAGGTGGCAGTGTCACCACCTCTTTTTTTCGGTGTGGGAACTGAAGCTGAGGCTGTCTCCATTAGCAATCTGTCCACAGCGGTATTACACCAACCTCACATACAGTAGATGCTTCACGCACCCGGGCTCGAAAAATAAGTCTCCAAAACTCAGTGCGGTACTAGGACCATAATGGCACCAAGTCATATCTTCTGCATTTCACAGATCATCCTCATCACCATATGATGCACATCGTCATCTTGGTGTATGGCTGCTGTTCAGAGCCTATGTGGTGACTGAACTCCCTAAGTGAGTTAAGGCCCAGCCCAGCCACGCAGCTGGCTGCCTTCTGTCATTTCCCTCACAGCCTACCACCCTCTCCCATCCTGCAGGCCTCTCCCCTCCTACCTCATTTTCTGTCTTTGGTGGGGGGCATTCGAAAACATCAAAGCCATTAGTGAGGCAGGACTTCTCCTCCAGCGGATGCCCCATGGTCCACTTTGGTACCTTCTCTTCCGGTAGACAGAAGGGCGTCTGGTCACCGCCTTCGGCTGGCTGTTTCATGGGTTCTAAGGGCTGAGGTGAAACGTGGACCATCGAGTTGGAGAGGGGTCTCTCTGGAGGCAGTGTCTGGGAGTCCAGCAGCTCGGAGCCGGGTCTGAGGGACATCATGATAGGCCCTGGGGGTGGAAGCAGAAGGCTGTGAAGAGGGCTGAGTTGTGGGAAGCGGGTGTGGCCGTGGCCGCGGCCTTGTGAGCCAAGACGGCACCCTGGTTCACTGCCAAGCCCCATGATTCCCTGCTTGATTACCAAAAACCTGATTATGCGCACCTGAGCGATCACGCACTGTCCGCCTGACGTATAGCGTCATACAGCATGATATTGAGTCACTGGCCTATCAACACCCACCCTGTCTGCGTGCATGGCTCACATATAGAAAGTGCTGAATGCTGATTGGATGAAGAGTGATGAGACACGAGTGCAGAGGGTGGAAGGGATAAATTGGGCGATCCCAGAATAAAGTGAGAGAAGCTGAGAAGCAGAGGGGAGAAGCTGAACTGCTGTAGAGAGCTGGGGTGAGCTGTAGAGAGAATAAAGGAAGCTGCAGCGGGGAGCTGTGGAAGCTGCTCAAACCCTGCCTTGGTGTATGTGTCGTCTTTGCCCCACCTCTGCAGGATGGAGGTGGGGGCGCGCGACCCCGAGTGGCCGTGGGTAAATGCGTATGGACACAGGCAGGCATCAGACACACAACAGGGGCGTCTGTAGACAGGTGTGAACCCACCCCAGGGCAGTCGGGTCCCAACACGGGAAGCACATGCGTGGGAAAGGAAGCTAGCATGCAGGAACAGCATAGCGCATACGCTGGAGCGGCCTCCTGATGCTTGAGGTCCTCAAATGAAGCCTGTCCTTTCTCTCTCCCTTCTACCCCCAGACAGGGTCCTGCTCTGTAGTTCTGGGTGGCCGTGTACGCATAGTCTTCCTGCCTCAGCTCTCCCACGGGTATGAGCCACCCTGCCTGGCCTTGGCTTTGCTTTGTAAAGAGAGACCCACTACCTTCTGCTATTTATCAAGCAAAAAATAGGTTATTATTATTATTATTATTATTGACATCTCCAGGCAGACACACTGAGATGAGGCTTGTCATAGTAGGCCTCCCATGCTCTAGGGATGCATGAAGTGAAGAGGGGGTGCTGTGGAGGTGCGGACGGAGCCTGCATTGGGCTCCTTCTGCTAACAAGAATGGGGCAAGAAGAAAAAAAAAAAAAAAAAAAAAAAAAAAAAAAAAAAAAAAAAAAAAGAATGGGGCAGAATCTGGTCAGGGCGTGGTCTATTGCCTAGAGAATCTCAGGCCACAGAATAACCAGAGGAAATGGTGACGGGAGGGGGAGTGTGGCTGAGACATCCAGACACTGCAGTCACAGTGGCCGGTTTTCTATGGAGTGACATCCTCTTGACCAGACGGAGTTTAGGGACCAGGCGGACAAAGCCTCTGCTCCCCTGGCATTATCTATGACCAGTCACGGGGTGGGGGTGGGGGCAGGGCTGGCTGACCAGGACCTGTCTCTAGAGCACCACAACAAAATAAAAGGCCAGGCCAACCAGCTCAGCCACTTGGGACCTCCAGGACTCCAGTTTCCTAGCCTAGCTGCCTGCTCCCAGCCTCCCTCACCTCTGTTCATCCCGCTGAGCCACTCATGAGCCATCAGGGAGGGCTGGGCCGCTGCGGTGGGCGGGTAGATGTCCTCTTGGTAGGATTCTGACTGTAGAAGAAATGGGGACAGTGAGGGCTAAGTCTTGGGGTCTCTCTCTCTCTTCCAAAACCTGCTGTGAGGAGCCCGGGCGAGCACGCGAAGGTGCTTGGGCAGCTGAGGAGCAGAGGTGGGATGAGACTCAGCCTTCCAGGTCCCAGGGCAGTTCACGCTGACCCCGAGAAGGGCAGGGAAGGGGGAAGGGCAGAGGGGGTCTGTGTTCTTCTAGGTGGGTATCTCCCTGAGACAGGCCCACCGCACTTACCCTCCGGGGTACAATCATGGACACCGGCTCGATGAGGCTTTTGGTTGTGATCAGTTTATAGAAGCGGAAGATCTCACAGGAAGACACATCGAGACCTCTCTTTGGCATGATACCTGTGGTCAGATGGGCAAAAGAGATGAGAAATCCTAGCCTGGCTAGGGCTGTGGAGACCCAGTGGGCAGGGCAAAGGCAGACTGCACACCTGTGATCAGAAACGCCACCCCACCCCCATAGCTCTCCTCTGTGAACAGCTCCTGACCAATAGCTGGGCTGGGCTGCCCTGAGCCAGGAACCAAAGCCGGATTCCTCAGCCAAGCAGTGCTTCCACCTTCTATTTCAGCTGGATCCTGAAGTCGGCCTACTCTGCTCTCAGGTCCCTACTTCCACCCTCATAGGCCCAGACTCTAGGTGCTTATTTTGTATTTTATTTTTGAGACCGGAACTCTAGGAGCCAAGGCTGGCCTCAAACTTGTTATGTAGCAGAGAGTGGCCTTGAACTCTTGACCCTCTAGCTTCTATCTCTTGAAAGCTCAGATTACTGGTAAATACAGCACAAACCCCCGTTTGTTTGTTTTTTTGAGGCAGGGTCTTGCTGTTACATAATCCAGGCTGGTCACAACCTCCTGACACTTGGGCCTCAGCCTCCTGAGCCTAGGATTACAGATGTATATCATTATACCTGGCTTTCTAAATGCTCCTACTATGGCCACTCCAGGTTTTTGTTTTGCTTCTTCCTTTTGTTTGTTTGATACAAGGTTGCACATAAGCCTGCCATGACCTCAATCTTACTATACAGATGAGGATGACCTTGAACTCCTGATCCTCTGGCTTCCATCGGCCAAATCCCTTAGGAATCTGGTAATGCAAGAGGCACCACCAGAGGCAATGCCTTGGACTTCCAGAGCCAAGAGCCCCAACACGCCTCGCTCATCACAACTCGTCCAAGCTTCAGTACCGATATTGGCATCAAGAAACAGATGGGTGCAGCCCACAGACCCCTTTGTCATCCCCTTCCTGCCTGATGTATTCCTGCACCAAGGCCTAGCTCTGGTGCCCTGACCCCCACATGGCTTTGGCATGCCACTCACCGATCCCCTTCTGTGGGTTGTAGGAGCGGTACTCAGTCAGGTAGGTCAGGTGAGGCTTCTCCGTGCTCACCTCATAGTAGCGGATGTTCCCGTCTCCCTGGGGAGGGCAACCCAGAGAGTCAGAGCTGGGCCGTGAGTAAACACTGGCCCTGGTGACAAAGTAGCACTATCCTGACTTTCAGAGTGGACAGCCGACGATGGCCCAGATCATACAGGGACGCGGAGAGCTTTGGCCTGGCCGGTTGCCGAGACTAAGTCCCTGACTGACAACCCCAGCCCACCCATGTTTCCATAAGACAGCCATAAGGAAGTCAGGATGACTGGCCTCGGGGACCACCCTGGCTTTCAGCCACGGGGACATTTTCCATTGTCGGAGTCACTTGGAGGTGCCGTTACTGGCATACTGAATAAGGGACAGGGATTCTGAATACAGGACATCCCCACCCGAGGAAGGAAGGCTTCTCTGCTTTAAATTTAAAGACTCCCTGTTGAGAACCACCACCTGGACCAGGAGTTTGGGAGGAACATGCTTGGGTGGGTGGAGTCACACCAAAGCCCTGCCTTCAGGTGACCCTAGGAAGCTAGGAAGGAAGGGAGGGCCAGGTGTCTTCACCCTGTACCTCTTAGGACCCCTAGGATGTTTTCTGACCATCCATGGAGTTAAGCTTAGCATATTCCATCTCCAGTACTAGGGGTCCAGAGGGCGGCCTCCCTCCTGTGCCAGACTGACCTTCCCCACAATGTACAACATGCTGGTGTCCGAGTCGAAGAAGGGAAACAGCACGCCAGAGGAGCCATCCAGGTCTTCCTCTGTCAGGGGCACAGAAAGGTTTTCCTGCAAGGGAAGGGAGACCGTCACTTCTGGAGAATCACTCCTGGACCCCCTGTTGGTCCTGAGGTCCTAACTGCTGCCCTGGGGATATGAGTGTGGTTGCTGTTCTATAGGACATGTTTTGGAAAGAGGTCCTGGTCCTCAAGACAGAGTCTGTGGTTTATTCTCCGGAGGACATGATGTTTAGCCAGTACTGTACCACCCCCATTTTGTCAGCTTTTTTTTTTTTTTTTTTAAGGTTTTCGAGACAGGGTTTCTCTGTGTAGCCCTGGCTGTCCTGGAACTCACTTTGTAGACCAGGCTGGCCTCGAACTCAGAAATCCACCCGCCTCTGCCTCCCGAGTGCTGGGATTAAAGGCGTGTGCCACCATGCCCGGCCAAAGATTTATTTATTTATTATATGTAAGTACACTGTAGCTGTCTTCAGACACTCCAGAAGAGGGCGTCAGATCTCGTTACGGATGGTTATGAGCCACCATGTGGTTGCTGGGATTTGAACTCCGGACCTTTAGAAGAGCAGTTGGGTGCTCTTACCCACTGAGCCATCTCACCAGCCCTTGTCAGCATTTTATTAAAAAAAAATATTAGGCATTTTAAAATTTTATGTGTATGGGTGTATGCTTGTGTGTGTACCATGTGCATGCAGTGCCCAAGGAGACCAGGAGAGGGCGTCTGACTCTGAAACTAGAGTTATAGTTGTGAGCTGCCCCATGGGTTCTCTTTGCTCCTGAGTCATCTCTGTCAGCATTTTGTTCTTTTTTTTTTTTTTTTTCTAAGACTTATTTATTTATTTTGTGTATATGAGTACACTGTAGCTGTCTACAGAAAAGGGCACCAGATCCCATTACGGATGGTTGTGAGCCACCGCGTGGTTGCTGGGAATTGAACTCAGGACCTCTGGAAGAGCAGTCAGTGCTCTTAACCGCTGAGCCATCTCTCCAGCCCAGCAATTTTGTTCTTTTTTTCTTTTTGAAAAGAATTTGAGATGGGGCTTCACTCTGTAGTCTACATTAGTCTTGAACTCAGAGCAATTCTCCTGTCTGGGATTGATTTTTTTTTCCTTTTCTTTTTTTCTTTTTCCAGCATTGAAAATCAAACCCAGGGATTCATGCTATTGGGAAAACACCCCACCACTGAGCTACATCTACAAGTCTCTTTTAAAATTGAGAACTGAGAGACGGTGTTGAGGCTGGCCTTGAACTCACTATCCCTGCGACTAAGGCTTTCTAGCACATAAGTTTTCACACGGCAGACTTGGACTTAATATGTAGCTCTCAACCCTCCTACCTTCATCTCCAAGTGCTAACTAGGTCTGGCTTCCCATCTACTTTAACAAATGAAGAAGACAGATGGCTTTATCCAGCAGGTAGTTGGGAGACCCTGCATCCTGTCCCCAGCACTTGAAAACACCTAACAGAACAGCTCACCTTCTATCCACAGTGGGCCTCTATGAGCACTGGACCTGCTCTCTGGATGTCCCCTGCCTTCCTCTATCCCCTCCTCCCCGCCCCCAGCCTCTCTTGGGACCCCACCTCCTTCCTGAATAATGAGATGTGCAAGGCTGGCCCCCCAGCCCTGCTGCCCGCTGACTGAGTGTGAGGCTGAATGAAGAGATACCCATGTAAGTGAAGGGGGGCTGGGCCGCAGGGTGATGGACAGGCCAGGAGCAGACTCACCTGGTCCCATAGGGCCATCTGCCGGTTGTTCCAGCGGGAGGTACCCGTGGATAGCAGCTTCTTGAGGCTCCCCAGGAACAGTACTTTGTTGGCCCGGTGCCCCTTGTAGCTGGCTTCCTGGAGGGATAGGTGTGGTCAGGATAGGTTGGAGAGCTGTGGAGAGGGGACTCCCAGCTGCAGGTGGGGTTCCTGCTTCCCCATTGGCTCCTGTGTAGCCTTGGTTGAAAGGTCTCCTTCCAGTAAGCTGTCAAGTGAAATCTCCCATTCTATTAAAAACTGCCTCTGAATAGTTAGGCAAACCTCTGCCCTCTCTGCTCCTTTTTCTTTGTTAAAGATTGATTGATTTATTTTATATACACGAGTGCACTGTCGCTGTCTGCAGACACACCAGCAGAAGGCACCGGATCCCATTACAGATGGTTGTGAGCCACCATGGGGTTTCCGGGAATTGAACTCAGAACCTCTGGAAGAGCAGTCAGCGCTCTTAACGGCTGAGCCATCTCTCCAGCCCTCAGCTCTTTTCTTGATACAGGGCCTCATGATGTAGCCCAGGCTGGCCTTGAACCCTTACTCCTCCTGTCTCAAGATTATAACATGCGCCACCATACCCTGCTGCATCTTGAGCACTTGGCCCTGAGTGTGCACCGACACTCGAATTGTCCTATTTAACTTCGATGAGGAAGGCTGAGCGGTCCACTGTAGCTTCGGAGCAGGGGCTCTGAAAGCAGAAAATACTGGGCTAAGGTGGCTCCTGACCCCTGGCTAGTGACAGAGATGAGGTCAGGACAGCTTCACAGTCCACCTCTCTACACAGGCTAGTCACTTCCTTTCTCTGGCCTTAGTTTTCTCATCTGTAGAGTGGACACAGCATATCTCCACACCCTCTCCCAACCCCTCGATGCTGAGGCCAACAGGCTGAGCCCATGTTGACAATACCGTCTGTCACCCCATTCTCGAAGTAGACCCAAACCTCTGCCCAACACAAACCTGGAGGACAACCCCTAGTCGAGGGTCAACAATCCGAATCTTTCGGTCCTTACAGGTGGTGGCCAGCATGCTGCCGTTGGTGTTGAAGGACATGGAGAGAATCACATCTTGGTGACAGTTGATTGTCTTCACCGGCCCAGCAATGACAGAGTCCTTTGTGTCCAGGTTCCACACCATCACCTGATCAGCAGAGTGTTGGCTCTGAGCACAGTGGCCACTCCTCCCAGCCCCCACAGACACACAACAGCAGGCAGCAGCGGTGAAACACAGTATTCCCAGGAGAGAAGATGCAGCTGGCAGCCAGGGCACTTGTGAGGGTGTGGCCGAGGCTGTACACACAGCGGGACCCTGCTGGGAGTCAGGCTGTCTGGTAGAAGAAAACCTGCCACCAGCCTTTGAGCAACAACGTGGTTATGCTGGGAGGACCCGGGGCGTTTTGTCAGAAGTAGCACACCTCACTTTCTGTTTGTAACCAGGGGTGCCAAAGGAGCCCATAGCCACAGCCTAAGATGTGAGTGGCACTTCCAGAGATGTCGCCACACCCACATCCTCCAATAAACAAGCATCTCTGACCATAATCTTCCAACAGCTTCTGCCTGGAAGAAGGATCTGAGAGGTTCCTGAGGTGCCTCTGCAAATCCCAAAAGAGTCAGCAGAGAAGAACTGGAAAACCATCTGTACTGGCTGGCTTTGTGTCAACTTGACACAGCTGGAGTTATCACACAGAGAGGAGCCTCCCTTGAAGAATTGCCTCCATGAGATCCAGCTGTAAGGCATTTTCTCAATTAGTGATCAAGGGGGGAGGGCCTAGCCCATTGTGGGTGGTGACATCCCTGAAAGAAAGCAGGCTGAGCAAGCCAGGGGAAGCAAGCCAGTAAACAACATCCCTCTGTGGCTCTGCATCCACTCCTGCCTCCAGGTTCCTATCCTGTGTGAGTTCCTGTCCTTACTTTGTTTGGCGATGAACAGCAATGTGGAAGTGTAAGCTCAAAAAATTATTCCCCCTATCCCCAACTTGCTTCTTGGTCATGGTGTTTTGTGCAGGAAAAGAAACCCCGACTAAGACAAATTGGTCCCAGGGACTGGGGCATTGCTGAGATAGGCCTGACCATGCTTTTGTTTGGAGGAGTGTGGGTTTTGGGACTTTGGAAAGCAGTAGAATGCTTTAAGTTGGGCTTAATGGGCCGTCCTAGTAGGAATATGGAAGACTGTGTTGCTGAGGGTGATTTGAACTGTGCAGACCTGGTCCAAAAGGTTCCAGTGGAGAAGAATTTCAGAATGTGGCCTAGAGACTGTTTTTGCTCTTGCCTGAAGTGTCTACCTGAGGCTAAGGTGAAGAGACTTATATTAACTGCACTGACAAAGGAAGTCTCAGAAAAGCCCGGCAGAGACTTTGTTCTCTGGTTAAGTCTCATGAAGAGCGTTCTGAACAGGCATAGCAAGCTTAGAAAAGGAAAATATAAAATACATGGCTCGAGTATGAAAGGGGCACCAGGAAGTGAAATGGAACTGAACCCTAGGAGAGAGCAGATGAAGGGAGTGGGACCGTCAACCCACTCTGTAGACTGGGGCTCAAGACACGAAGACCCAAGGAGAACCGTGGGACATTCCCATGTAGGTCAGAGATGAGCTGCTACAGGCGCTGAGTCTCCAGTGCTCAGAACAGTCGGTCTGGGCACTAGGTGGAGGTGGGGGAGTGTCAGGTGGGCCCAACCCAAGCCCCTGAGGCTCACTGCAGCCGACTGAAGTGCGCCCTGATCCTGTTACTTAGAACCTCAAATGGGGCTTCTCTGTCAGCAAGGTCTTAACAGATGCAGTTAGTATGCATAAGGTCACAACAGAGGAGGGAGGCTTCTCAATCTAACAGCAGGTGAGAGGGAGCAAGGACACACACACACACACACACACACACACACAGGCACACGGCTGTGAGGTAGAGGCAGAGACCAGGGAGACGGGGAGGTGTGGAAGGGCACTTCCCCAGGCCCGTGCAAGCAAGGAGGCTGCCACCACCTTGCCTGAGCCTTTCTAGTCTGACATAGCTCTCAGGGAAGCTTCCAGAAGTGCTAGCTAGCGTGTGGTTTCCCGTGTACAGGAGCCGCAGACTCACCTTGTAGTCATAGCCAGCACTGAAGAGAATGTTGGCCGTTGTGGGGTGCCACTCCACCAGCCCCACCCTGCGTGCATGGCCGATCAGCTCCTTCCTGTAGGTTGTGAGGTTCCTTGTCAACAGCTGCTTGGGGATGTTCCAGATCTTAATCTGGAGAGGAGACACAGGCAGGAGTGTGAGCTGGGGGCATCTCGGGGCCGTTGCTAGCGTAAACTGCAGATTTGCTAGTGCCTGGCAGAAGGAACTTGGTGTTGCTCCCCGTTGCTGCCCCAGCCCAGTGGAGGTGAAGCTGGAGACTCCCTAAAGTCCTCCACTAAGCAGGGCTGGCCTTGAATAGAAGGCAAGCCTCACTCTCAAACCTGCCCCAGGGGCTTTGGCCATCACGGTGACCTGAGCTGAGCAGGTTGCGTGGACTGAAGATAGAAGAGGCTACATGGTAAAGGGTAAGGTCTCTGTCATGGAAGACTACAACATGGAACCACAGGGAAAGCTGCACAGGGTGGGGGGTGGGGGGCGCGGAGCCCAGGAAGTGCTGTGTATGCCCTCTTTACATTCCGCCGGGCTCTCGGTTGGTGTTCAGATCCTATTCCAAAGATAGCCCCCAAAATATCTTTTAGGGAATCTTTGGAGGGGGCCTTAAAGGGGAGGTTTGAGGAGGGCAGTTGCGCTGCCCCACCATGCCTGAGGTTTGGAGACTAGTCAAGTTCTCAGGCCTGACCACAATCTGGAAGTGAAACTTTCTGCCCTGACACAAAGTCTTGCATACAACCCAGGCTGGCCTTGAACTTGAGATCTCCCTGCCTCGGCCTCCTGAGAGCCAGGGTTTCAGGCATGCACCACCACCCAGCCTTCTCAGCATTCTCTGTCTTGTCTTTTCTTTCCTGCTTCCTTCCATAATGAATTCTCTTTCTCTTTTTGCCTCAGCTGTCAGGCGGCCCTGAGCTAAATTAAGAACTCAGTGGCTACATCCCGCATCACTGACATCTCTAGGAAGCCCTCACTTCTGCTATGTGTGGCTATCTCTCTCAAGGGAAGCGGCACAGCTGAGGGACAGAAAGTAGGCTCTGAAGTCAGACAGACCTCAGTCTGAAGCCAGTTCTGTGGCTTGTGCTGTGTAACGCTGGGAAAGTTGCTGCACCTTTCTGTTCCCCAGCTTGTCTATGAAACAGCCCACTCTGCTGGGTGCTGGGAAGACAGAGGGACAGCCAGAATACAGCAGGTGACAAGAAATGCTGACTGTGGCTTTTATCCACATCCAGGTACATTTTCTTCATGTATTCAGTGTGTGTGCATGCACCCATTTGCCACTGGGTATATGGAGGTCTGAGGACAACTTGTCAGTTTTCTCTTGCCACCACGTGGGTCCATGAGATCGATATGAGGGTTGTCAGTCTTGGAAGGAAGTGCCCCACCCCACCCCCCAGAGTTCTCTCTCGGGAGCATCCCTATTTTAATTATTTGCTCGTGACTGGGCCCTTTGTTGTAAGTCACAACCACTGTGTCTTTGAAGTAGGTGCCAGAGGGATAAAAGAAATAATGCTGAACATCGTGCAGATAAAGTATGTACTCCTGGCACGGAGCTAGAGATCAGGCTCACTGGGGGTTGGGTGGATCCAAGACGGCTCTCAGCCTCTCAGGAGGTTGGAACTGGAGGATTGCTTGAATCTAGGAGTTTGACACCATCCCCAGTGACACGGAGAGTTGGGTTTGGTTGGCCTCTTGGGGTGGTTTTGGGTCTATGTTCACATAAGCCCCTTCCTTGTCCCTCAATTTATTCACTGTGACATGGAGTGGCCTGATATTTCCTGGTCTCCTCACAGCGTGTCCAAACCCCCAAGGGTGCTCCTCTAAGAACACTAGTCTCACTGGGTTTTCAGGAGATGGGCAGACGCTATTACACACATTTTATCGGAGGGTAAACTGAGGCCCTCAGCGAGGTTCTATGGATTCCCAAGTCTCACACACCTCCAGCTCTCACTTCCTTCCTGTGACATCTCCTTTACGGAGACAAAGCCGGGACTGGCCTCCGATGGCAGCTTTGGGTGCCTGTCTTCCACCCCCCCTCCCGGCATCCCTCTGCTCGGGACGTGTGGGCACTCACCGTGGCATCTTCAGAACAGGAGGCAATCTCAAAGTCATTGAAAGGATTCCATTTGATGTCCAAGACGTTCCCTCTGTGCCCACAGACCTTGGGGTAGTGAGGGTCCAACTTTCCAGTCTGGAAAACAGAGTCACAGGCAGGCATCAGGAGACTGTCACAGCAAATCACAGGAGGGTGGTAGGATGGACCTTAGCACCTCTCTCAGTCAGTCAGTCAGTCAGTCAGTCAGTCAGTTGTCAGTCATCACCGAGGAGGCAGGAAATGTAAGGGGAAAGAGCCGGGGCAGCATACCTAACCACTCTGAACCTTCCTGACCTCCTTGGCATAGGGGAGGATGTAATGGGTGACTGAGGACCATGGGAATGGTCTGTCCCAGTGTCCAGTGCCCAGCTGGTGCTCAGTCTGGGCCTTTTCCTTCCCATGCAGCTGCCAGAACTAATGTGGTACAGCTTTTTCTGGAGAATGGCCTGAGAGATACCATGTGACTGACCCTGCAAAGACCTAGCTGTGTCCCTGAGAGAAATGGAAACATGGA
This sequence comes from Mus pahari, assembly GCF_900095145.1. Taxonomy (NCBI): domain Eukaryota; kingdom Metazoa; phylum Chordata; class Mammalia; order Rodentia; family Muridae; genus Mus; species Mus pahari. The sequence goes on from NC_034595.1 coordinate 1,156,904, forward strand.
TCCACTTGAGACTCATTCACCAGCATCCATAGCAGCACTCTCTATGACAACCAAAAAGACGAGGCCGTCCCTGTGCCCACCAAAGGACACGTAAAAAATGCAATGCACAGCACGGTTAAGTGGTGGAATATTACTCAGCTGGAAAAAAGGAACACGGTGAACGAATCTTGAAGGCATTAGTCTAAGTGAAAGAAACGGGCACAAAAAGCTACTTATCAACAGGTGAGCTGGCACATACCTGTGACCCCAGCACTGGGGAGGCCAGCTTGGACTTAAATATAAAATTAGATATTAGGCATTGGTGGCATATGCCTACTGTCCCAGCAACTTAGGAGGCTGAGATGGGAGGGTCCCTGGGGCCCAGGGACTGAAAGGAAGCCTGGATAAAGCAGTGGGATGGTCACACACATGTGGGAAGCAGGGTAGGGGCTACACCTCAGGGGCAGAGCACCTGCCGGCGCGCCGAAGGCCCTGGGCTCAGCCCATACCGCCACTGAGGAGGAAGAATGTGTGTATGCACACACTCAACAAATGTGAGTTGTGTCATCTGCTAATGATGTGTGGGGACGAAGAAAAGCCTGAGATGCTCTATCATATGGCTCTGTCTCCTTGTTGGAAGCGCAGCCCCCTGGCCAGGACAGGCAGGTCATGGCTCCTAGGCCTCCTGTAAGGGACCAGCCTTAGCTAGCAGCTCTTTGCCCAGCCTCCAGGACATTCAGTGCACTGTCCTCAGAGTCCTCTGGGCTCCCCAGCCCACCACATATACGTGCTGTGTCGCTCAGGCTGGCCTTGAACGCCTGATCCCTCTACCTCCACATTTCATAAGATGGGGTTACATGGCACTTACAGGTGTGCACCACCACTGGCTTTCAGTGTGAGGATTTGAAAATCAAAATCCAACCACGTCATGTGGTTATTTTCATTCTGCAAGCCCCTTCCTCAGGCTTGAACTGTAACAAGCTCTTTCTTGTAGGACGACAAAGGGCTAAGTGAGACAGGGGGTGAGAAGCACAACAGGGAGGAGCGAGGTAAAGGCTCAGCAATACTGACTATGACCATGCCAGTAAAGTGG
>NC_034595.1:1158088-1166554 GCF_900095145.1 Mus pahari
GAGCCGGGCGTGGTGGCGCATGCCTTTAATCTCAGCACTCCAGAGGCAGAGGCAGGCCGATTTCTGAGTTTGAGGCCAGCCTGGTCTACAGAGTGAGTTCCAGGACAGAGAAACCTTGTCTCGAAAACCAAACCAAACCAAACCAAACCAAAAAACAAGAGGAGGAGGAGGAGGGAAGAAGAGAAGCAGCAGCACTAACAGTTGTAGTTGTGCAGACGATGGGACTCCGCCTTCTTTTAATCGTTTTCTTTCCTTTCCTTTTTATTTTTAGTTTGTTTTTGTTTTGTTTTGTTTTGTTTTGTTTTTTGAGAAAGGATCTCTTGTAGCCCAGGCTGGCCTTCAACTCAGTATACAGCCAAGGCTAGTTTTGTAATTTTTAAAAGATGTATTTATTTTATATATGAGAATTCTATCTGCATGTACATCTGCATGCCAGAAGAGGGCATCAGATTCCATTATAGATGGTTGTGAGCCACCATGTGGTTGCTGGGGATTGAACTCAGGACCTCTGAAAGAGCACCTGATGCTCTTAACCACTAAGCCGTCTCTCCAGCCCCTAGTTTTGCACTTTTAATCCTCGACTACGCTTCCTATGTGGCGTGACCACACTATTGTTATTATTTATTTATTTATTATATGTAAGTACACTGTACTTCAGACACTCCAGAAGAGGGTGTCAGATCTTGTTACGGATGGTTGTGAGTCACCATGTGGTTGCTGGGATTTGAACTCAGGACCTTTGGAAGAGTAGTCAGGTGCTCTTACCTGCTGAGCCATCTCACCAGCCCCCTGTTATTATTTTTTTAAAGCGAATTTCCCTTTTTTTGGGGGGGGCACAAAACAGAAAAGGCATTTATTTCTGTAATCCCAGCACTTGGGAGGCAAAGGCAGAAGGGCTGACCGTCCCTAGGCTGAACACAATCAGATCTACATATCAAGTTCCCCATCAGCCAGGACTATGAAGTGAAAACTCACCTTAAATGATATGATCAGACCTACAAAATTTCTGAAAAGATGGTCCTTCTAGGGTTAGCAGAGAATTGGTTCTAGAGTTCAAGGCATGTTCAGGAGTGTAGGGATGGCAAGCACACAGGCCAGGCTTTCTAATGCTGTGCCTGTGGCAGGCATCACTAATGGATCACAATACTCTCAAGCAGGCTAGAGGAGGAATGCTCCCAGGGCCACTGGGACTCAGAGGAAGAGCTGGGCCTCTGCCCAACAGACTGAAGTGAACCTCTAGTGGGCTTCCTGTGCTCTGAGGAGTTCTAGTCCTCTCTGAATTCCCCGGGCCCTGCTTCCTACATTCTTTCCCTTTTCTTGTACCATTTCCTGGGTCAAAGGGCATGGCAGTACAGAATCTTTTCCTGTAAGCCTGACTGCTCTGGGCCTTTATCTTTGTTCTCTGGCTCAGAGCCATGCCCTCATTTCTGCCCTGCAGGTTTCGCAGGAAATGCCAATTGTCAGGCGGGTCTTGGGCTAACCCTAGGCAAGCTGCCAAGAGGCCACTGACACCACACCCTCATCGCCCGCAGAGTCTTGTTGCTTCAGGGCTAGGTTGACCCTCAGAGTTGGGCTCCTCTGGGGCCCCCAGAGCAGAACTCACATCAGCCCACTGTCCTCCCACTCAAGACCCAGGGCATTAGTGACATCAGTTGTCTGAAGCTATTGACTGGACTGCTAAAAGCCTGGCCGGGAGCAACATTTATAATTAGGAGGCCGCTTTTACCTTTTGGTCCATTAGATCAGCGCTCAGCCAGGGAGGGGCTTCTGGTTTATTGGAACACAAAACTTAAAGTGACAATGCTGCCTCTCTCAAACCCAAGCCAGGCCTGGCTGGTTACAGGAGCTGGCTGCTTAGCCTATGTGGGACTACATGCCAACAGGGGCTGCCCTGAGGCAGGCAGAGAGAGTAGGAAGTTAGGATCCCGACAAGGTACAATGAAGGGTGGGGGTGGGGCAGCTACAGATTGGGTCCGGGGATGGGGAGAGCTGTATGGTGGGCCTGGGGAGCATTGCTCTTCCTACTACAAGAAAGCTAACTGCTTCAAGCTCCTCCCAATTGCAGAGTGGAGCCTGGGAGGAGAACAGAGAAGTCGCACAGTATAGCTGCAATTTAGCTGACTCCTGCTTCCTGGGGTCAAACCTCTGCTACCCCGAGTTCATTACTGTTCAAGCTGAGTCTTTGAGCTCGGCCCAGGGCCTTGGTTTCTTCCTCTACAGAATAGGGGAAGCGAAAAAAATCACTCACAGTGTGTGTGTGTAAGGAGCCATGTGCAGTAAGGGCTGAGAACGTGCCTGGGCATGGCTCTCCACACCAGCCTGCATCAATCCATCTGAAGCCATCGCAAGTATCCATCTATAGCTTTGTAGGATGCTGGGGAGGGAACCTGGGTGTCATACATGCTAAGCTGCCTTTACTACCACTGGGCTACACCCAAAACACACCCAACTTTAATTGTTGCTTGGTATGTTCCAGGGCCCAGGGATATACTTAGTGTGAGAACAAACTGTTCTAATGATGGAGGTAAAGTCAAATACACACACAGACACATACACAGATAGACAGATAGACAGACATACACACACACACTCACCCACCAATTTACACATGTACACATGTGCATACACACAAGCACATACATGCACATATGCAAATGTGTGCATAAACATGCAAATACTCATGCACATATGCACACAGAAGACACACAGGCAGGCGTATGCATATACACACACACACATATATATACACATACTGCATACATACATACACACACATGTATGGAAAGACAGACATGCACACAGATAAACACACATACATATACACACAGACCCACACACAAACATGTACTCAGGAACACAGACACAGACAGACAGACAGACAGACAGACAGACACACACACACACTACTTCCTACACCAGTTTAGGAACCCAGTGAACTGTCCTTTCCATTTCTTCTAGACCAGCACAGTTATGGTGATCATGTGGACCCTCAGGCCCTGGGCCCCTCTGATCTGGTTCCGAGCATCGGTGTCCTGGGCCTACCTCCTGGGCTCTGTCTGCTTTCTCCTTTCTTCCTCTACACCTCAGCCAAAGTCCACATCCCTTGTACCCTGGGAGGCTCTGGTACAGGCCCCGAAGCCCATCCTTTCTGTTCCTGTTTGGAGGCCCCAGGCAGCTGCTGCCCACACCTTGCTGTTTCCCTTTGTACCCCAGCAGACTTCGGTTACCAAGGCTGCAGGGTAGGTTGTGAAACTCACCCTCTGGCCTTCTTCCAGAGGCTCACCTCTCCGTGCATGGGGGGGGGGGGGGAGACACCTTCCCTGAGGTGGCACCCTTTCTGGGCCTGACACTCTGGCAACACCTAGGACAGAAGGCTGTGCAAGCCGCAACCTCCCCTGCACTTTCCGTAGGGGCAGCGGGGCTGTGTTGCCTTCACTCACCCTTGTGCCCATGCTTTTCTGGGCCTGGCTGCAATCTCTGAACCAGTGAGAAGCCAAGCATAGACAGCCAGTGCGTTGCAGCAGTGGGGGGCAGGGTGTGTGTGGGGGATGAGACTGTGGGGGTCTGGTGGGGGGTGTTAGGAGATCAGGAGGCTTTCTAGCCACGCCCAGCTCCAGGCTTCTCATCTATAGTTCACCCAGCCCCAGCTACCCATCAGGACAAGGGATAATACTTCCTCTAAGCAGCCTAGTGTAGCTGAGGCTCCAACACGCGCAAATACCCCTACATCTACCATGCTAAGGGGCTGCCCTGCAGCTGAGCTCCAGAAGGCAGGGCACTGGTGGGTTCCCATCCCTTTCTCTGCCTTTAGTGCCAGTTCAGAACTACTGGATGTGGCCAGGGGTAGAGGCATATGCCTGTAATCTCCATCTTTGGGAGGCTGAAGCAAAGAAAACCACAAACTTGAGGCTAGCCTGGGCTACATAGGCTAGCCCTAAAGATAGACCCTGCCCTAAAGATAAAAGAAAAGGAAAAGAAAGGAAAGGAAGCAGGTTGTCCAGGTAAATTTGTACTTCAGATCCTCAACAAAGGTGGCTCACACCTGTATCTGAAGCACTTGAAGCTGAGGCAGGAGGACTACCTCCACTTCAAGGCCACCTGGGACTACATGGTGAGTTCTACACTAGTCTGACAGGGTATGAACACATCACCCACCCACCAAAAAGAGAAAGATCTGTGAAAAGTTTAATTTGCTTTGTTTTAAAGGTAAGGTCTTAATATGCAACCCAGGCTGACCTTAAACTCTGAGCAATCCTCCTGCCTCAGCCTCTGGACTGCTGGGATTACAGGGGTGTGCCACCCCACCTACCCTGCAGTTTCTGAGGAGTTCACAGTTACCTCATGATCCAGCAGCTGTCTTCAGCATTCACCCAGGAAGTGAATACAGAGAGGCAGCTTCACTCACAACAGCCCTGGACTGGAATCAGTCAGGCGCTCAGCTTGCTTGGTTGGTTGTGGGACATGGTCTCCCTGTGTCGCCTGGGTTGGGGCTTCTCCTTCTGGTTCAGCTTCCCAAGTGCTGGGATTACAGGTGTGGGCATTACTTTTAGATTACCAAGTGGGGTGTGTGTGTGTGTGTGTGTGTGTGTGTGTGTGTGTGTGTGTGTAGGGTTTTGGCCCAATGCCTCATGTATGACAGGAGAGAACTCTCCATCAGCTTCGTCCCTACCCTCCTACTAGGTAACCACAGGAAATTAAGGGCACATGAGAAGATGGCAAAGCCCTTCATGATCTAGTTTGTCTTTCCTGATGGCCAAGAGTCAAGAAGTGTCAAATAAAAAAAGAGTATGAAGTCAAATTGCCTACAGAGATAATGCGTGTTTTTCAGAAAGCATCTCAAATAAGGATGTTAAAGCAACAAATGGAAAGAAAGGAAAAAAGAAAGAGAGAGAGGGAGGGGTGTGGTAGTAAGGCCACATCTACAGTCTCAGCATTTGGGTGGCAGCAGGAAGACCACCTGTAGGAGGCCATTCTGGTCTACATAGGGAGTTCCAGGTTAAACAGGGTTCAAGCCAAGTTAAGCCAAGCCAAACCAAGCTAAACCAAACCAAACCAAACCAAGCCAAGCCAAGCCAAGCCAAACCAAACCAAACCTAACCAAACTAAACTAAAAAAGCAACAACAAGCTGGGCATGGTGCATATCTTTAATCCTAGCACTCGGCATGCAGAGACAGGATCTCTGTGAGTTCCAGGCCAGCCTGGTCTACATATGGAGTTCCAGGACAGCCAGGACTACACAGGGACCCCGTCTCAACACCTGGGAAAGCAAAACAAAACAAGACAGGAACAACCAGTGAGCTCTGTGTATTCAGGGCCAGAATGTGTGTGGCCTTGAGTTTAACGTATCAGTGTTCCTTCATTTTTTTTTTTTTTTGGTTTTTCGAGACAGGGTTTCTCTGTATAGCTCTGGCTGTCCTGGAACTCACTTGGTAGACCAGGCTGGCCTCGAACTCAGAAATCCGCCTGCCTCTGCCTCCCGAGTGCTGGGATTAAAGGCCTGCGCCACCAGGCCCGGCTTCCTTCATTTTTTAAACAGTATACATGAGAATTTCATTCCCAAGAGAAAATTCTTTAAGAAAAATAAGTTACCCAGCTCATATATCTTACTTAGCTTTCAACTACAAATTTAAGCTTCGCTTAATCTTTAAATCTTGCAAATTACATCCTTTGAGGGCTGTAATGGCCCAAGATCATATACCTGGCTGCTGTGAAGACAGGCCAGGGTAGGTAACTTTCTCTGAGAAGCACGCACCCATCGTCAGGCTGTCCCGGCTTCTGGTAAGCATCCAGCCTACAGAGGCTACAAGCTCCCCAACTGTGCCGGAGAGGAAGGTCAGCACACACACACACACACACACACACACACACACACACACACAAACACAAACTACTCTGAGAAGAGGTCTCTAGAAGGGGGAAGGGAAGTCCTCAGGCTACTTCTAAGTGGGCGGTGCCTCGGTGCCTCTGCTGACCCAGCACCCTGGATGGGTTTCCAGAGAATGACACTCCTAAGTGAAGACAAGCAAATTGAGGTGCAGCTCAGAGCTACCCCTGTGTTGGAGACAAGGGCCCAGTGCTAAAGGCTTCAAACTCAAAAGACTGCAGAGCTGGTCCTCTTTACATAGCCTTAAAATGATAACAGCGATGAGATGAGGAAGAGATCTATGCTAGTCAGGGGTCAAGGAGGAAGCGGAGTGGCGAGAAGTGACCGTGTAGGGAGGGGCAGGGAGAGGTCTGTGGGGCGACACGTATGCCCAATAGTGACCTGGACATCCTTATCAAGGTTGTGACACTGAACTGCAGTGCTATTGGCAGTGGGTAATCAGTGTCCCACTGTATTATTTCACATGCAAGCTTATCAATCTGCAAGTATCAAACATGACAAGTGCGAATGAGTGCTTGCTTCCAGGATCACAAGGGATGAGAGACCCACTTCCTTCATACACACACACACACACACACACACACAGAGTTCCGGGGGCTGGAGACATGGCTCAGCCATCTGAGCTGTTCTTCCAGAGGACCCAGGCAGTTCACAACTCTCTGTAACCCCAGTGCCAGGGTATCTGTCACCCGCACACAAACATGCACGGAGGCAGTACACCAATGTAAATAAAAATTGAAGAATTTAAAAAGGAGTGTGTGTGTACTTAGCCTGAAATACTCTATAGATGGGTGTCAAGAGTGCTGGCAGCTCTGGGGTAGGCTGGGATTGCAGATGCCCTGGCTGCACTTGAACCTTATCTTTATGGTCCCACAAAGGTGTGACTAGGCTCACAGGTGGCACTAGCTATTGTGCCTGCGTTCACAGACAACGTCTGAGACTCGTCCTTGAGCTTTGTGTGAGATTGCAAACAGCCCAAAGGCCGATAGGTGTGACGCTACACTCCTATAGTTCCAGCACATAGGAGGGTGGAGACCGGCGGGCTCAGAGGGCAGGCCAGCGTGGGCTAGGAGGTCGTTTTAATTAAAGAAGAAAAAGAACACAAAGGATTCATAAATCTTATCTAGGACCAGGCTGAGTTTCAGCTCCGGTGGCTTCCCACTGGAGTCAGATAAGCCCAAACTTTCTGTGGCTCAAATCACTTCCTTGACAGTCTCAGCACGGCTCTGCCACACTTGCTCAAGAGACGTGAATACCTGTCATTCCTCAGTCAGGGTCTTACCACTTGCTTCTGGTTCTGCCTGAATACTTTCTTTAGAGTTGAAGCCATTGTCTATGGGTATCTTCCCAAGAAGGCCTTACTGGACCGTCCTGTATGAAGCAGGCCTCACACAAGAACTTGATATCCATTGTCTGAACATGCCAGGATTCATTCATCAGTAGTTCATGCAACGTAGGAAGAATCCGAGTAGGAAAAACCAGGAACCAACCAGTTCATTCTTTTTCCAACTCTGCGACTCAAACCCATGGCCTTGTGGACTCTCCTAGCCAGCTACATCCCTTGCCCTAATTAATTCCTTAATGATTGAACAATGCAGCTTGTTTGGTGGACAGAACCTTTCAGAGGTGATCAGGACCTGGGAGAAGCTTGCAGGAAGTGAGCAGCACCCAGGCCCCTCTTCCTCTGACCTGTAGCAGTGACCAGAAAGTCTCACTTTGATTCATTCTTCTCTACCTTGTAAACCTTCGTCTCCTTAGAACGCATTTCCATGTCTCGCCCTGGCAGTCAAGGCCCTTCTCAAACAGCCTGGTCTGCTTCCCCAGGGCTTTTCCCTGCCTCGCTTTCAAAGACAGCTTGTGGGTTCCAGCTAGACTACGGTTCGGATTGTTCCCTGAGGACCTCACAGCTCGGTCAGGCCCTTCCTTCTATCATGTAGAATCACACTGCTTAGCCGCATAAACAATGGTTAAATGATGTGTTCAGTCAGTGGAAATCTGTGAGTCAGCAAACCAGTACAGGAGTAAACAAAGCCTGAGCCTCTCCCCACCATTTTAGGAGGAAGGAGCAGAAACATTGAGAAGCCAGGGCACCAAGTCCCAAGCAGGAAACAGGGCATGCGGTGTATCTTAGGAAAGGACAATGGACTAGGCCTGTACGTAATCCCTGAACCAGGAGGTGGAGGCAGGGGGATCAGTTCAAGGTTCACTTTAGCAACAGAGTGGTTATCCATGAATGTGGGACATATTTCTGGTTAATTCACATCATCTTCTATGACCCCTTCAGTAATGCTCTGTAATTTTCTCCCAGGTCTGGCTTGTTCATTTATAGGAGAATTTATTGTTTGTTTGTTTGTTTGTTTGTTTTTTGAGATAGGATCTCACTATGTAGCTCTGGCTGTCCTGGAACTCACTATGTAGATCATGTTGGCCTTAAACTCACAGAGGACCCACCTGCCTCTGCCATGCTAATACTGAGATCAAAGATATGCACCACCATGCCCACATACAATTTTTGTTCTACTAAAAATGTTCATCTGTAACCCCAGCATCTGCATCCTAGGTGCTCCTCTGTAACCCCAGC
>NC_034595.1:1167309-1176280 GCF_900095145.1 Mus pahari
CTGCATCCTAGGTGCTCATCTGTAACCCCAGCGACTGCATCCTAGATGCTCATCTGTAACCCCAGAGCCTGCATCCTAAGAGATCAGAGGAGGAGACAGAGAATCCCCAGACGCTGGATTTCCGGCTAGCCTGGAGTAAGCTGCACAGTGCTAGAAACAATAATGAAGACCCTGCCTCACCTCACGAGGCTGGGGCATGAGAACTGGCTCCTGGAAGTTGCCTTTGGATTTCTACATTTGCATTGTGGCATGCATGTCCGCCCCCATAAGCACCCCACAGAGGAATATACACACAACAAATAAACAAACAGCAATAACAAAATAAGCAAATTTTCATTTCGATCCCCCATAGGCTTATAAATTATTTAGAAATGTGGCCCAGAACTCTAACTCACACTCAGGAGGTCAACTGAGGAGGATGAGGCCAAGGCCAACCTTGGCGACACAGGGAATTCCAGAGCTGGGCTACAGGAGACCCTGTCGCAAGCAAGCAAGCAAGCAAGCAAGCAAGCAAGCAAGCAAGCAAGCAAGCAAGCAAGCAAGCAAGCAAGCAAGCAAGCGAGCCAGCCAGCCAGCCAGCCAATACTGGGCACATGGGCTTCCTTTAGCCGGTCTGCTGTTTCTGGTTTCTCTACCTGCTGCTTTGTGACGAGGGGAGCTATCTCTGAAGTCATCGCCCTCCAGGCTTTGACTGCACAGGCCCTTCCGTCCCTATCTAAGTCTGTGGGCTCCTTCCTGTGGCTGGGCTTCCTCACCTCTCCTACCATGAGTTGGAGTTCAGCCTGGGACCCGCCCCCCGCCTCTTCCTGAGTTCTGCTGAAGGCAGGCTAAGCACTCGGATCCCACAAAGATCCCCTTTAGGGTAGATCTATATGAAGATGTCACTCTGTGGGTCCAAACACTGGGTAACAGCAATAGCTCCTGGTGCAAGCATGCTCTCACTGCTGCCTCTAGGGATACGTGTCCCCCTTCTGCCTATTGGTTTTGGGCTTCCCACTCTCGCCTCTTGACAAGGGGAGGTGGCTTCAGCAATCTCCCCAATTTCAGTTGAGCCCAGCTAATTGTTCTTACAAGTATACTTCATTCAAGAGAGAAAAATTTGGAAGTGAGCACTCTTCTTGGATGGACAAGAGAAGGGCCTATAAGTGGCTGGACCAGCTGCTGAGAGCTCAACTCTCAGGATGTCGACTTTTCCCAAGAAGGAGACCAAGAAGAGTCAAAGAACTGGCTGACATAAGTAAGCTCACACAACTAGGAAAGCAGGCCAGGCCTTCAGTCATCTCTGACTGGAGACCTGGGCTCCCCATCTTGTCCATCTGTCCCGTAGACCTCTGGAGGCTGGGCCCCATGATCACTGGGGTCCTTACCTGGTGCAGGGGGATGACAAGGAAGGCGCCCCCGCCGGCACATTCCGTGACCACAGCGATGAAGTGGGGGTTCACGGCACAGAAGTGGTTATCGTGGACGCTGCGTGTGATGGGCACAGAGTCGTAGCAGTTCTCTTTGCTGGCAGGCTTGCCGTAGACGTGACGGAACTTGGAGCTGCGGTATTGGGGGTGCCATGACATCTGTAGGGGATGGAGGGACCGAGAGTATAAGGCTCACTGCCTTACCATGGAACACAGTGAGACTACTGAGCAGGCACAGCCTGGCCAGAGGTCTGGTTTCATTGCTGATTCTTTTTGAGGCAAGGTCTTAGACCAGGCTGGCCTGGAACTCACATTATAGCCCAGGATGGTCTAGAACGCATGATCATTTTGCCTTAACCACTTGAGTGCTAGGATTATAGGTTGTGCCACCAAGCCTGGGGATTGTGGTCAGTTCTGCAAAGGCCGTGGTCCCCTCTGAGGCAGAGCCAGGTGAGCAGGCTATCACTGTGGTTACAGAGGAGGCTATTAGTCAGGGCTATTGATCTGTTTGCTGATACATTAAGGCCTTTCCATTTTTTCAAGTATGAACCCCCAAAACAGAGGGGCCACAGAATATTTGCTACAGCCCCTACCCCAACTTTTCTCACCAGACAAGTTTTCCTGCCAATTAAGTGAGAAGTGTTGTTCTCTGAGACCAGCCAGTCTGGCCTTCAGTTCCAACTTTGTCATGCTATGACTTAACCCTTGGCGTCTCCATTGTCTTTTCCATAAAGAGGGACAACACAAGTCTGTCTCATAGACTTGTGTCTCCCCTCTGGAAAAGGAGCTGTTGGCCCCCATGAAGGAAGCCACCCAGTCCAGAGCATCTTGACCATGTCTGTCAATACCTATCTGCTCCACCCCGTCCTTATTTCTATTGCCAAGGTTTGTCCAGACCTTTGAAATGGGGAAGAGGTCACAGAAGTGGGGGGGGGGGTGGCATCTAGTGAGGTCAGGGCATGGGAGTGTCCGTACTGTGTGCCACGACCCCACCCGGCATTCACATTTGTCACAGAGCTCTTGGGGTGCTGGCATTGTCCCAGGTGTGTCTGGGACCTTCTGCACAGGGACCCTGTTTGCATGAGGCTTTAGTGACTCAGCATCTCGGCAATGGTTCTGCTTGCCCTGCTAGCAGGCACATGTCTGCACCGTAGGCGGGGCCTGCATCCCTCCCTGGCACCTTCTTGGGAGTGGCAATGGGACAGCTTTCACTTTGCCATTCAGTGTGTGCCCTGTCGCTTTATGCAATGGGGGCTGGGAATCTCCACCCTGAAAAGGCTTTAGTTGGCTCTAGGTTTAACTTTCCTGGGAGTTATTTCCCAAAGTCTGGCTATGGACCAGCTGGAGACTGTCTCATCCCCTACAACCTTCCTGAGGTGGGGGAGTCCTGTCCATATTTGAGGGTGGGAAACGGAGGTGCAGAGGAAGCTATGATCGAAACTGTACAGATATGAGCCGAAAATGTGGGAAGTCGAAGCTTATCTATCTTCTTCCTATGAGGGATGTGTGTGGGGTGTGTGTGTGGTGTGTGTGTGTGTGTGTGTGTGTGTAAGGGTACTGTTGTTGGTGTTGAGTGTGGGTGAGCAACAGATTTTCCTGCCTGCTCTCCATGGCCCCCTTCCTCACCCAGCCCTGCAGGTAGCGGGTATGGAACCCAAGTTGGGATGGGCAGAGGTCTTCCAATGTCGTGTTCCCTGGTGCCACTGTGGGTGGCTTCCCGGTGATTAGGTAGGACATTACCTGATTTGGTTTGAGCACAGGTGGGCTGGGCCGGAGTTTGCTGTTGCCATTCCACATCTGCTAGCTCAAGTTTTTCTTTTGTTTCTTCCTCTTAAAATCTGACCTTGTGGGCACAGAGGCCGCTCCCTGTAAGTGCTTTTGGGGAGGGTCTGAAGCACCACCTTCTATCATAGCCTGGGTGGTAGAGTGAGATTAGAAGGGCAAGATAGGTGTGGGGCGGCTGTTCCTAACCCCAGCGTGGGGGCCAAGAGCTTAAAGTCAGCTCCAGCTACACAGTGAATTCAAAGGCTAGCCTGAGGTACACAGCAAATTCAAAGACTAGCCTGGGCTACTCTGCAAAACCCTGTCTCACAAAACCAAACCAAACCAAACCAAACCAAACCAAACCAAACCAAACCTTTATTTGAACGTGATCTTCAAAGACCAATAAAACCAAAGACCAATAGCGCAATAAAACCTGACTAGCGGTGCACCCCGCACAGACACAAAAATCCTTGGCTCTTACCCCACAGAGTACTTCATGGCCCTGACCACGCATGTGTCCCAACCGTGATGAGAACTCTCCCCTGAGGGAGTCGGAGAACAACTTTTGGTAGATGTCTCTCTCTTTCCAGTTTCTACCACGATGCCACAGAGGCTCTCAAGCTTCCAGCTGATTCTCCTGCCTTTGCCTCCCATCTCACTGTGGAGGTGGTGGCACGGTGGATATGTGTGCGCTGTAGCATCTAGCTTTTTACGCTGGTTCCAGGCGTTGAACTCAGGCCAACAAGCTTGCAAGGGAAGCTATTTTACCTGCTAAGCCATTTTGCCAAGTCTCTTTTTAATACATCCAGAATCCCTAGTGAGGGCTCAATCCATACCAGATGGGGTGGGACAGCTAGCCTGTGGAGCCAATCAGAGAGCCTTAGGAGTCTCCCCTCCCCCCAGGTCAAGGCTGCCTCTGCTCCCCCAGGTCTTTCTCACAAGGAAGGAGGAGGAAACCACAGGTCCCGGCTCCTTCTGGTAAAAGTTTCCTCAGTACAGAGTCTCTCAATCTGAGGCCAAGCCCTAACTGAAGCCACAACTTCTTGGCATGAGGCATCTTAAAATTCTGCTTTTTCTAGACCAGCAATGATCTCAAGTGTCACAGGGACTCAGGCAACTAGGACCCCAGTTTCTGCCCCCTATTTCAAAGGAAGAAACCTAGTAGTTCCTCAGGACAGTGACCAACTGTACCAGTCTGCCAGGAACCATGGACGGCCCTGGACAAGGACTTCTTGTGCTATAGCTAAAGAGCGAAGGTTCAAGACCAGCCTGGAAAATGTAGTAAGAGTCTGCTTTAAGATAAAAACATGAGAAAAGGGTTGGGTGTGGCCACTTGACATCTGATTCTCACACTGGGACGGCTCAGGTACGACTGCCACAACTTTGAGGCTAGTGTGGACTACATAGTGAGATCCCCATCTCAGGAATGACAAGTAGGGTTTGAGGAGACAGCTTAGTGGCAGGACACTTACCTATCATGTGCAAGTCCCTAGGTGTAATATCTAGGACTGCAAGAAAAATAAAAGCAAACCTAAAACCCCAAACCTGAGGATATTCCAGGTAGACAGGGACAAGTTCGTCGCTCTACCACAGTCGATGGGTAAGTCCCTGAGAGCCCTGACTTTGACAACTTGCCTGTGAAAGAGAAAGCTATGGAAACGAGGGAGCCCAGCATCCTAAACCTGAGACTAGAACATTCTAAAGCAGAAAGTTCCAGAAGGTTTGTAAAGAGGTGACTATGATTTCATTCAATCACCAGTCCCTACCCAGGGCTGGCTCCGGGCTTACTTAGTGCCCAGGGCTGGGGAGCAAGAAATGAACGTCTGGGTCACTGCTCTCACATCACTTCTCTCTGAGATCACCCCTTTTGTGGAAGTGCCAAATCTGAGAGGAGCCGTGATGGTAAACCTGAGGGCTGATGATAGGGTTGGCGTGGCTGGAGACTCAGAACTCTGGGATCGACTCAGAACACTGGCTGGACATAGAGGTTCAAGCCTCTAATCCTAGCACTTGAAAGGCTGAGGTGACAGGTATACAAGTTCAAGACCTGCCTGAGCTACAGAATCACCTTCCCTCCAAAAAAGTAAAAAACAAAAAACAAAAATAAAAACAAAACAAAACAAAATCCAGCACATCTTCAGGTCCCCAGGAGAGTCCTGTGTGTATTTAGTACAAAGATAAGAGGGACTTCCAGGGACTGTGGGCACAGCAGCTCATGGTAGTCTCCAAAGAGTGACATCACCAGAGAGCTTGCCAAAACCCTATGTTCTTGGGCCCTGCCCCGCCCCACCCAGACAGAATCTGGCACCCCAGGATGCAGGGCAGAACCTGCTGTATCTTAATTAGTCTTCCCCACGGGCTCATGCTCTGTAATCAAATCTGAGTCTCGAAAATATAATGGAGCCCTGAAAACACGGGTCAAGCTAAGAAGCATAGCAGCTAAAAACAAAAGCAGCCATTTTATGTCCTGCTCCTTACAAAGGAGACCTTGCTAAAACCTGAACCCAGCGCCAAGCAAGTCAGTGTTCCTGTGTACACTGTCACACCAAGCTGGGTGCAAAGTGTTCACCAGGAAGCCATCGACAGGCTCCAGAACACGGGGAAATCCCGTGTGTTGGATTTTGTAAGTTTTAACAACTCAAAATGACTCAGAGTACCAAAGAACCAGAACTGTAAAACGCTTTGGAAAAACTAAAGACCAAAATACTAGATTTGGTGGTGACCCAAAGCAGTCAACAAGACAAAAGTCGAACTGGACTCAAGGGCTTAGTGAAGATGTAAAATGTTCGTGTATCAAGGACACCATCAGTCGGATAAGGGCAGTCCGAAGGATGGGGAGATATCTGGGGTGTGGATTTGGAAAGGGTTGACAAACAGAACAAACAGAATCCTAAAAAAGGACAGAGAGTCCACCTGGCTTGGTGGCAAACACCTGTAATTCCAGCACTCAGGAGGCAGGGGGATTTCTGTGAGTCAAGGCTAGCCTGGGCTACGAGTGAGATCCTGTCTCAATAGAGTAAAAACGAAATGTGAAAAACTGCCTGGTTTCTTCAACAAGTGACAGGGCCAAGGGAACCGGTCCAGACTGGAAGAGACTTCATGGGTGGGGTGCAACATGGAGTTCCATGGCAAACCCAGAATCCTGCTTCACACCATTCAGCCACAGAAACCCAGTCTGAAGCAACTGGAATGACAATATTAATGTCACTAGCTGTCTTTAGGGGTGATGGCGACACCGTGGCTATCAGTCTGATCGGAGAGATATAGGCTTAACTGTCATAGATTTAATCATTCAGCTCCGGGGCTGACTCTGAAATAAGCCCAGGGGCTAGAGATGTGGCCTTCTTAGCATGCAAAAGCTCCGGGGTTGTATCCTCAGCACCACACGATACCTGCCTTTCCTGAACTAAGTCAAATGATTGGCCCGTAGCCCAAACGCTGCGGTCTCAGCGAAGGTTTGTTAGATGAGCGCTGTGCTGTCTAACTTATGTGTGAATCTCAGGCCAGCCCTACGGAAGTGTTGGATCTGTTTGTGAGTGGCTCAGCTTCTCTCTCCAGCTCAGTCACGGGCTAGCCGGGTGATACTAGGTGAGATCCTGACCCTCTTCGGGTCTCACCTTCCTCGTCTGTAAAGTGAGGAGATCTCATTACTGTGGGGTTGCTGCAGGGTTGTGTGTACGCCTGGAACGTCCCCAACACATGGCACGAGAGTAAGCGGTAGCCACTTACTGCAGGTTGTTGTCCTGTCTGATGTTACTGATGGGGAAAGAGATGTCTGTAAGTTGCTAGGAGGTGGCAGAGCTGTGGTGCCATTGGACGGCATGGTGATGACATCCTATGATCACTCCATTCGGAGACAGGCGTGGCCGCTGAGCCCTGGGGTGTCTGCTCAGTTGAATTTTAGGTTTTATGTAATGTGAGCTTTCATGTTAGTGTAGACATTGTGTGTTTTGAGATCCAGCGTGGGCCTCCACCTTCCTGATGCTGCGGTCTCGCGTTGAGGTGACCCCCTAGCTGCTACTTTGCAACTGTCATTTTGCCGTTATGGATTGTGATGTACCTCTCTGTGTTTTCTGATAGTCTTAAGTGATCCCTGTGGGAAGGTCTTTTGACTCCCCAAATGGGTCACAACCCACAGGTTGAGAACCACTTTTCTAAAGACTTCTGTTGGGCAGAGCCCTTAGTCGGGATGAAAAACCTTGCAGTCTCCTGCCAGCGCCTCTCCCCACCTCCTACCGGGCTACTCTACTATAATGTGTGGGGCTGCTGAGGACTGGGCCTGGAGCCTTTATTATTATTATTATTATTATTATTATTATTATCATTATTATTATTATCTTTTCGAGGCAGAGTTTACATCCCCCAGGCTAGCCTTCAACTATGGATCTAGCTGAGGATGACCTTGAACTCCTGATCCTCCAGCCTTGACCGCCTGAGCACTGGGAATATTGTTGTACAGCACAAAGCCTTAGTTGAGACCACCACATTTGGGCTCCAGGCCACTCACTTGACTTAGTTCAGGAGAGGCACATGTCCTGTGTTGAGCATTTGGATCTGAGAAGATATTCCAGATATTCTGGAAAGTGGCCTCTCTGCATGAGCAGCTTGAGGGTCTGACCCTTGGCACCCCACAGAAGTATGGACACACAGACACACCTATGTTCAAAACTAAGGACCATCTGGTCAGGAAGAGTTCAAAGATGGTGGCTTTACAAGCTTCCACCTGTGCCCCGTGGGCTTCAGGGAGGTGGAGGGTTAGGGAAGCCCTCTGGTTTGTCTGTCAGCACAGCCTCAGGCAGATTCTGGGATCCCTCCATGGCATCAAGCATCCCAGTGTAGGCACAGGCACCCTGTGGCCAGCAAATGCACACAGAATCAAGCCCAGTTCTCAGGTCGCTTGGCTGCCTC
The DNA here is from genome assembly GCF_900095145.1 of Mus pahari. Taxonomy (NCBI): domain Eukaryota; kingdom Metazoa; phylum Chordata; class Mammalia; order Rodentia; family Muridae; genus Mus; species Mus pahari. The sequence continues at coordinate 1,175,391 of NC_034595.1, forward strand.
CCCTACCCCTCCATCCTTCTGGTCTGCCAGATGCCTCCCACAGGCCCATAGAAAACACAGATTGAAGCTGGTGGCAGCCAAGAGAGAGCCTTTCTTCTTGACGAGATTAGGCTTATCAGGAGAGAGAGCCTCCCCCCCCTCCCCCTCCCTCTGTCCAGAGCTGGGGCTAGCTGGCAGGGCAGCTCCAGAGATGACCAAGGCATCTCCAGAAGCTGAGTCCTGTTCACGCCCTGCAGCTCCAGTTGCTGTGTTCTTGGGGAGGGGTCTGTGTTTCTCCCATAAACCCCACCATGAACCCCCCTTATTCCTCAAAGGCTTCTGCTGGATTTGGAAGGTGGGTCCCATGCCCCCCCTTTTTGTGCTGTCTTCTCTGTACCCCTGAACACCATGCCTTTGGATACCCAATCTTGGTACATACCTCTTCCCCCTGAATGGTCTGGAATAAAGCCATAAGGGCCAGGTCTTTTGGCACTCTCTGGGCTCTGAAGATGCCCCTACCTCTTGTCCTCCTTTTGCTCCAGGTTCCAGCACAACACCCCCATGCCAGATCATCCCATTGTATGAAGTACTCATCTTTACACTTGGGGTGGGGTGGGGTAGCCAAAGCATGGAGAGAAGTACCAGGTTCAAGACTGTATTCTGTTGGTGGACCCACACTTAGCATCTCCCTGTTCTGTTCCGTGCCCCCAACTCTCTTCTCTTCTCTTCTCTTCTCTTCTCTTCTCTTCTCTTCTCTTCTCTTCTCTTCTCTTCTCTTCTCTTCTCTTTCTTCTCTTCTTCTATTTCCTTTTCCTTCCCTTCCCCTTCCTTCCTTCCTTCCTTCCTTCCTTCCTTCCTTCCTTCCTTCCTTCCTTCCTTCCTTCTTCTCTCTTTCTTTCTCTCTCCTCCCT
>NC_034595.1:1176370-1178021 GCF_900095145.1 Mus pahari
TCTCTCTCTCTCTCTCTCTCTCTCTCTCTCTCTCTCTCTCTCTCTCTCTCTCTCTCTCTCTCTTTCTTTCTTTCTTTCTCTCTTTCTTTCTCTCTGAGACAGAGTTTCACTATGTAGTCCTGGTTGGCCTGAAAAGGACTACTTAGACAGGCTGGTCTTGAATTCACAGAGATTCCCCTGCCTCTGCCTTCTCAGTGGGAAGTACCATCATGTCCAGCTTAGCATGTGCTTCTTAACAGGTTGTCTTAAACAAATCCTGGTAGTAGTTTTAAACAAATCCTCAGCTCCTTGCCAGGAGAATCAAAAGTTCAAGACCTTAGGTTGAAGAGATGGTTCAGGGGTTAAGAATGTGTGCTTTCTTACACTGGATCTGAGTTCGATTCCTAATACCCACTTTGGTGGCTTACCATAGCCTGTAACTCTAAGAGATCAGGCCTCTGTGGATGTCTCCTCCCCCCCCCCTCACACACACACACAGAGCTTAGGGCAACCAACAGTTCTATTAAACTCAGACACCTATGAACCACTCAGTGACCACCACAGCATACCCTGTGCAGTAGTGGCACAAATACCTTGGCTGTAACCAACAGCTCTTTAATTGGATTTACCCGGTTAACAAAGGAGAAATCATGCTTAGTACTGGAGATTAAGCCAACTACTCAATGCTAATGAAACTATTGTTATTACACACACACACACACACACACACACACACACACACACACACACACGGTTACATAGAAACCATTGTTATTACATAGATAAAGTAACATTATATTGTTATTAGAGGCAAATCTACAACCACTCACTTACTAAATCAGCATAACCCCTCTAATGACAATCTCAAACATTTGTCTTTACCCCCTAGATAAGAATACTCTCCACTCGTATCAAGGGAACTTCTCTTTGTAATGGACTGAGAGCACCACATAATACCACACAGCCAATCAAAATGCAGAGTTGTGGAGCCTTGTCTCTATGGATACATCTACAAAACATTTCTGTACCTAAGGCTCAGGGGACATTGTGGAAGAGGGGGCAGAAAGATTTTCATCAGCAAAGGATCAGGGACTTTGCTCGAAGATTATGTCTCCTAGCAACATCAGAAGCTACACCCACAAACCCTCAGCAACATGACTGCTCAAACAGGAGCTGCTCGAACACCAGCTAAACAGAGATGGCGCCAATGAGCGTTCTGAACTGAATGGAGGAAAAGCCCACGGGACCTCACCCCTACACAAAGAACTGTAGCAACTGAGGAGAGCTGGGAGTGCAGAGGTGGTCCTCCCCAGGGAAGAGCACTCCGACTGGTTGTCCATGCCAAGTGGTCAGCCTGAAAACATACATAAAGTAACATTCTGCAGACTCAACATATATGTGTATGTGTATGCACAAAAACATATATGCATGAAATAACAACTAGTGACAAAGGAAGCCATGAATTTGAAGGAGCGCTGAGGCAGGTATATGGGAGGGTTTGGAGGGGAAAAGAGAAGGGGAAAACATGGTAATTAAAGTACAATCTCAATAGAAAAACAAAAACAAAAACTGAACACCACAAATACATATGTATTTTTTTTTGTTTTTGTTTTTGAAATGGGGTTTCTCTGTGTAGTTCTGGCTGTCCTGGAACTCACTCTGTAGACCAGGC
>NC_034595.1:1178207-1191410 GCF_900095145.1 Mus pahari
ATATATATATATATATATATATATATATATATATATATATATATATATATATATATATGCAGCTTGGACTACAGTAGACTGCTTGCCTATGTGTGAAGCACTGGGCCCCACCCCACAGGCTGCCAACGATATACCCATTTTATTATTTGCCCCTAGGCCCTGGAGGACCGGGGTGATGGAAGCAAATCACCTTGCACTTGCCAGGCTCAACAGAGGAAGCTCCCTGCCCTTTCTCCTCTCTCCCACAGGAACGTCAAGCTCAAATGCTTCCTCTCTTGGTTTCACTCGACCACAGACCAAAGGACCCACAGGCAGAGGCTGCCGAAACCTGGCTGGAAAGGTCACTCTTACAGGCCCTCTCAGCAGAGGGGCCGGGACTGCCTCTTATAGCATGTGTGCCAGGCAGGTTGGAATCTTAGTTCTGACACTGATGAACTCCATGACCCTGGGCAGATTCAATTTCTTTGTCTTTCCTTCCACTCGATCAATAGCCATAGCCCTGACCTGCCCACCAATGAGGGTGATGTACAGAGTCTGGAGCCTACATGTGACACAGCCAGACGCTCCCCAAGCCCGTGAGCACAGTGCACTGCCCATCAGCTAGCCCAGTCCATGGAGAGCTGGCCCCTTGCTGCCCCAACCTCCTAGAAAGCCAGAACAGAGCCTTTTCCTATTTATGACTCCAACGAGGCCCCAAGACGAACTCCAAGCAGGTTTATTGTCCCTTAAGTTCTTTATCTGTGACTTTCCAGCCACCAAGAAGCCTCCTAGATGTCTCCTGGAGACCCAGACCTGCAGGCCCCTCCCTCTGTACCTTGTCTAGAGATTCACATATCCCCCAGATCTACCTTTGGGAGGAGGAGGCCACAGGTCTCCATGGGGAAAATGTTTGCTCAGGTCCTGCAGGGGACAGAGGAGTGCTGGGGCCCTGTAGCTTCAGCTCCAGGATAGGATTGAGCCATAGCCCGACAGCCATCACTGCCTGTTGCAGGGATCAGGTCCACAACCAGTCCTGCAGAGGTGGTCACTGCCCTCTGATCCTGGGGTCCCACTAGAAGCCATGGGCCAGAGGTAAGGACAAAGTGGAAGTGTTATCGAACTGGTGGGTGTCCAGTTGTCGACTGGGGTGTGGGAGACATTAGAAACCATCAAGTACATCCTTGGTGAACAAGGCTGAACGGCCTGAGGTGAGATCTGTCTATTTTTGCCCTGGGGCTCAACCCTGGGTTTCACGCATGCTAGCCAAGTGCCTTTCCACTGAGTTACAGCCCCAGTCCCCAAGCTGTAATCTGAAGTAGGAGACTGTGACCTGAGAACCCAGAAGAAACACTGGGAGGATGCTTCAAGGCAGAAGCCCCTGCAGAAAGGGAAGGATTCCAGATGAGAGGTAGGGCTTAGGCCGCCTGGCCCAGAATGGCATGTGAGATGCGTGCCCGGTTCATGGTGTGTTAGTGAGCAGAGAAGCAAGAGGGTCCCGGCCTGTACCCAGAGGCTAGGGTAGGGAGTGCTGCAGCTGGCCAGGGTGCTGAAGGTCAGCCTGGGGCGTGGCGTGTGGAGGAAGAGGGTCATCAAGGTTTGTAAGCGGAGACGTCATGTGGGCAGAGCTGCAGATGTCCAGCTTGCCTTCAGAGGGCCGAGAGGGGAGTTTCTTTCCTCAAGTCAGGCTAGTCTGGAGGAAACCAGCAGGCTTTGCTGCACATGGACCAGCTGTTGCGGAAGTCTGAGGGCATCCTTGGCTAGGCTCAGGGTAACCTGTGACTAGAGACCCCAGATCCGAACATCTCAACTCTCAGCTCCCACAAGGAGGGTGATGGGAAGTTCTTCCCTGCTTCTCTCTTACCTGCTTGTCACCATGGTGATAAATGCTGCTGGTCAGACTTAATTCCCCCCCCCTCCCCCCGCAGGCCTGCAACAGCTGACAGCACCTTCTGCTTCGGCCTCCCAAGCTCCACCCAGATCCTCCAAGCAGGCTGGCCGAGGCCAAACCGCATCTCCTGCCAGATTGTAACTGTTATCAGCTAGGAGCTGGGGGTGAAGAGTTCAGGAAAAAGATACCAGTGTCCCCAAGAGGAGGTGCTTCTGCTCCGGGATAGCGGGTTAAGTGTGGGGGTGACAGAACCTGGTTTATATGTGTTTTCTGGGGTCTGAAATTTGAAACCCCTGGAGAGCTGACTCTAGCCATATGGGCAGCCCACCTTACAGCTTCTGACTCGGGGTCTGGGAATCCGCATCTGTAAGTTCCAGCAGCCATGAAGCAGCTGGTCTGGGGACTGTATTTGAAGAACTGCTCTGTGTCCTGCTTAGGATCTGAGAGTTCCCTCCAGGTCGATGTCCATCTTTCTCTTCACCACTATCCTAGGAGGGCGGAGCTGCGTCCCCAGTCTTCCTTGGAGGAGTGGACAGCGGCAGTCTTTCCAGTCACTTCCCTGAGAAGCTCCCATCTTTCAGCTTTGCCTGGGCCTCAGAGACAGCTCCTGATGGGCTCTGAAGAGCTGGGGGCTGGGACAGGCGGCTCCCCACCGAGGTTTGCTCTTGTCTTCCCAGCTACACAGGGCCTTCTTGGCTGGGGAACCTGGCACAGGCATCCCGGTGGCCTAGATGTCCCCTCTGCTGCAGGACGTGACAGAGGGACCTTCCCTGCCTCGTTCCCCTGCCCCTGGGTCCAGGAAGTAATGGCTCTTCCTAACCACTGTCCACTTTCGGAGAAGGGCAAGCCCTGGCTCCTGTTACTCCATCTAACAAAAGGGAACAAACATCATCCAGCCCGAGCCTCGCGGAGGAAGACTGGGGGGAAAGGGCTGGATTTACTTAGGAAACACAGTGATGCTACCCACACTGCAGGAATCCGGGTGTGGTGGCACACATCTGTTATCTCAGCCACGTGAGAAGCAGAGACAGAAAGGTCAGAAGCTCGAGGCCCTCCTCAGCTATACAGTGAATCCAAGGCCAGAAATTACAAATGTAAAGAATGGCAACTTTTACTGAGTCCTCGCTGAAAGTCAGGCTTGGATCTAAGGGGTTTGCAATCAAAGTGTTCCGGGCTCTGAGAAGGGCTGGAGTTCATGCTGCTTTACTTCTCAGAGTGGCATGTGTGTGTGTGTCTGTGTGTGTGTGTGCGCGCGTGTGCACATGCATGTGCTGGGGGGCAGTGCCACACGTCCCTGTAACTAGGAGGGATCAGGGAAAGTCTGTTGTACCCCACAGCCCACCATTTTCTAACTCTTGCTGAGTCTAATTCTATGCTGGACCCACCAGCTCTTTCTCTCAGACGGGCGGGGCACTGGACAAGGAGGCAAGAGGAAGGCACATAGAGTCCCAGAGGTGACCGGGCTCAGTCAGGGCCAGCTTGGCTCCCTGCCTCCCTCTCCACACCTTTCCTGCTCAACCCTGAGGGGTCTGGCTTGCACCCTGCCAGATATGGAGAACTCAGTCCTCTGGGGGGGCAGTTTCCCGGCTCCTGCTGCCACCAGTCCCCAGAGCCCCAGCAGCCATCTGTGGCTTCCACAGCAACAGCCTCACAGACGTCGGAGGTCCCTGACCACGGACTGCTGGGGCGGCTCAGATGTAGGCTGGAAACTTCCTTGTGGGACCGTTTCCTGTTTCCTCTCCCGGTTTCTGGTTGTCTTCCTTGGGTGTGTCCAACTGCCACCTCACCCAGTCTGGATCCACACATCTTAGGTGGGGACTGAGGACCCTCAGTACAGCAGGTCCTCCATAACTTAGGATGATCGCATGGCAAGATCCAGGAGGGGAAACTGAGGCAGCGTGCTCGTGACTGCCAGGGCAGAGCGGGGAACAGGAGTCAGGCCTGGACGTCTTCTAAGACAGCGAACAAAGTTTCCTTTCATCCTGTGCCTGGTTACAGCACCAAATATTTCCCCTCTTATCTCTACCACACTAAGTAATAGTGGGAACTTGTTTGTGGAGGGACAAATTCCAAGGATGGCTGGCAAAGGAGAAAAGGCCTTATGTGGAAAGGTCAGGGGTCACCCACATTATCAGAATCCTCTTGGGGGCCAGAGCTTCTTTTCCCTTTAAAAGAAGGGCCTCATTATGTGGCTCAGGCTGGTCTTGAGCACAATCTGTAGCCTCCCACATTTTGGGGTCAACTGGTGTATGCCGTCTCACCCCGCTTTGCCCACGGGCTTTTGAAAGGTGAGGTGCTTTGACTGAGAGCGGCTTGGGTTGGAAGCATGGGGTTTCTGGGGGCCAGGAGAAAAGACAAATCGGGGATTGTTCCTGTTGGCAAGGCCAGCAGCCCTAAGTGCCATGGGGTGAACCTGAACACATCGCTTTACCCAGCATCTTCCCAAGGCTGACAGGTCAGTGTCAGGTAGGACTCTATACTCACAGTTGGCAGTACATGTGTGTCTGCGTGTGCACGCAAACACTCATACACACGTGTGTAAGTGTGTAACAGAGATCCATCTCAACTATGGGGGAGAAGCCAAGAGGAGACCTCGGGTTTAGCACAGGCTATGAGTTTCTTGTTTGTTTGAAACACGTTCTCATATATCCTAGGCTGGCCTCAAACTCACTGTGAAGGGTGACTTTGACGCTCTGCTCCTCGTGGGTGCTGGTATTATACCTGAGTAGCATTCCACTTCCAAACTTAAAAAAAAGAGGGGGTCCGATCCCCTGGAACTGGAGTTACAGACAACTTTGAGTCTGTACGTCCCCTGTGTGGACACTGGACTCCAATGCTGGTCCTCAGCATTAGCAGCCAGTGCTCTTTCTTAATTGCTGAGCCATTTCTCCAACTCCAGCTTCCACACATTTTCATCAATCCAAAGGGCAGAACCCCTGAGACTGCACTCAGTATTTTATTTTATTTATTTTTGGGGGGTTTTGAGATAGGTTTTCTCTGTGTAGACCAGGCTGGCCTCCAGAGACCTGCCTGCCTCTGCCTCCCAAGAGCTGGGACTAAAGGCCTGTGATACCACCACCACCACCATCACCACCACCTAGCAACCAGTATTTTATATTAAATTCCAGAGCCTATCAGCAGGAGATGAAAAGATGTGACACAAACATGAGGGACATTCACAGCTATTCAGAGTGGCTGTCAATCTGCCCTTCAAATGCTGTCCCCAAATTACAAGCTCTCATGGGTTGGGGGTTGTGACAATTAACCTATTTTTAGTTTTGTTTGTACAGAAGGCAGGGAGGGAGAAAGGGAGGGATGGGGAGAGGTAGAGTGTCTGAGTGTAGCCCAGATGAGTCTCAAATTTGTGGTGATCCTGCCGGGCGTGGTGGCGCACACCTTTAATCCCAGCACTTGAGAGGGAGAGGCAGGCAGATTTCTGAGTTCGAGGCCAGCCTGGTCTACAAAGTGAGTTCCAGGACAGCCAGGGCAATACAGAGAAACCCTGTCTCGAAAAACCAAAACCAAAAAAAAAAAAAAAAAAATTGTGGTAATCCTCCTGCCTCAGGCTCCTGACTGCTGTGATTACAGATATGCATTATCACACCCAACTCTCTTAAAACCACGCTCCCTTAGGGGGCCAGCAAGATGGCTAAGCGTGTAAAGGTGATTGCCACCAAGCCTGACAATCTGAATTCCTGAGTTCAATCCCTGGGACCTCTGTGCTAGAAGAAGAAATGACTCCCACAAGATGTCCTGTGATCTCCAAACACATGCTGTGCCACATGCGTGTCTACACATACCAAACACATACATGAAATACAATTAAACAGTTAAAACCTTGTCTCAAGAGTGGAGCAGAGACTGAAGGGAAGGCCGTCCAGCAACTGCTCCAACTGGGGATCCATCCCACATGCAGACAGCAAACCCAGACACTATTGTGGATGCCAAGAGATGCTTGCTGACAGGAGCCTATCCAGCTGTCCCCTGAGAGGCTCTGTTGGAGCCTGACCAATACAGATGTGGATGCTCATAGCCAACCATTGGACCAAGTGTGGGGACCCCAGTGGGGAAGTTAGGGCAAGGACTGTAGGACCTGAAGGGGTTTGTACCCCATAGGAAGAACAACAATATCAACCAACCAGATCCTCCAGAGCTCCCAGGGACTAAACCACCAACCAAAGAGTACACATGGGGGACCCATGACTCCAGCTGCATATGTTGCAGAGGATGGCCTTATCTGGCATCACTGGGAGGGGAGCCTCTTGGTCCAGTGGAGGGTTGGTGACCCAGGATAGGGAAACGCTAGGCCGCTGAGGCAGGAGTGGGAGTGGGAGAGCAGGGGAGCACCCTCATAGAAGCAGGAGGGAGGAGGGGACAGGGGACTTGTGGAGGGGAAATTGGGAATGGGGATACCATTTGAAATGTAAATAAATAAAATAACCAATAAAAAACATATTAAAAACAACCTTGTCCTTTGGGGAAGAGTAGCTAAGTTATATAATGGGCAGTTAATATACTCTGCTAATCTGCTGGGTTAGTTTGGATTAATCAACCAGGTTAACCAACTGGGATATCCTGCTAAACAGACCAGAGAGCAGGGGTCCCCGTCACCCCTTTTCTGCATCTTCCTTTCTCCCTAGAGACTCCTCGGTCATATGAGACAGATCTGCTCGATCCTCACTGGGGAGCAGGTGTCCACACCTGCCAATCATGAGTGAGCCTAAATCTTTCTGTTTTGGTGTGGGAGTGGAACCCAAGGCCCTGTGCAAGCCACGGTGCTCTTCCACTGAGCCCACACTGAGCCCCAAGCTCTGTTCTTGTTGAGTCAGATTACATGTTGCCCGCTGGCAGGCATCCAATATTGCACACCTCATTTTGAAAGCCTCCCAGAGTAGACAGCATCACAGAGGGTCTTCACGCTACAGGGACAGGACACACAGTCCACTATGCTGCTTCTCATGCTTCATGTGTGAATGCGAGAGCCAGGAGCTCATGTGTGTGGGGCAGGGGAGGAACACTCCTCTCCAGGTCCAGAGACCGAAAATGACAGCCCTTGTCCTGCTTTGGGGCTCAGGCACTGCACGTGGGTCCCTGAATCTCTACCTCAGTATCCACTCTGTGAGCCCACCCCTGTGAAACAGGACCCATCAGAGCGAGCGTGGGCCGCTGTCAGGGAGCCTAGGATGTTTTATGATCTGTGGGCTGAGAACGAGGGTGCCTTCAGGACCCAGACCATCAGCTTCTGCTTGCCAACTGCATCAGTAGACCCTGTTAAAATCTTCATGGAGTTCTGGCCTGGGCCTGACGAGGCAAAGGCCTGAGACCTGCTTCTGTTTCCATGGCTCTCTTCAGTTCCTCCCTCCGGGCTGTCCAATCCCCAGCGCCTGCCTCGCTGAACCTTCCTGGGGGCTGTCGGGGCAGCATCCTGCTCCAAACCTCCCCACTGTCTCTCCACTGGGCACTGAAAGCCAAGTTGTGACTTTTGAGGGTATCTGGAAGGGCTAAGAGAGAGGGAGGAAGGGAAGGCAGCTCAGGGAGATGAGACAGCAGCCTGAAAGAGAGCCATGTGGGGACATCTTCTACAGAGAATTTCAAGTCAGCGACAGAAGCTGACCTGAGTGAGTCTGGCTGGCTTCCTGTGGTCATTCATGCATTTCTGGTCTGTATCAATGAGCAAGCGCTCCTTGGTTGCTAGGGTGCAGCTCACAGCAGAACGTGTACTTAGCACGGGAGAGGCCCTGAGTTCATTCTCGACACCTAAAGTAAATAATAACAACAATAAAAAAACAAACAAGCAAAAAACCTTCTCCCTGCCAGAACAGGCCAACCCTCCTTCCTGCCCTGTATAAACCAGAGTATGAACCCAGTCCCCCATCCAGGCTGAGCAAGTCTTTGCTCTCCAAGCCTGACGTGGCACAGGACACAGGGTCCCTCTTCCAGGAAGCCTCCCACATGTCCCTTTTGTGTATCCCCACAGTGACCATGACTCTCTCCCAACCTCCTGACTCCCACAGTGTAGACTTAGCCAGCAGCAGTTTCCAGTTTTCAGGGGAATTCAGGAAAGGGACTCACAGCACAGAGCATCGTGCAAGCTGTTTGACCTCAACAAGCCCTGCCGCCTCCTGAGCCTCTTTACCTCTGGGAAGTGTGCTTCACCCTTGGATAACCCCTTGGCCTTGACTGCCCATCTCTTAGGCACAGGCTAAGTTTGGTCTAGACCAGTTCTCAACCCGTCAGTCGGGACTCCTTCAACAAACCTCTATTTCCAAAAATACGTACACTATGATTCATAACAGTAATAAAGTTAGTTATATAAAATAGCAACAAAATAATTTTATGGTTAGTGGGTCACATGAGGAATGGTATTAAAGGCCCAGATGAACAGAACACTCTCTGGGCTTCTAACCAAATTCTAGGAGCCAAGCCATCATGGGCAGACCCCTAGCTTCTGGTTCTTATCTGAAACACCTCTTGCAACACCTCTAACTTCCCACTCCTGGTGTTAAGCCTACCTCTCCTCTGATCTGTTTTGTGAGATAGAGCCCTTTGCTCTTCCAAAGGTCCAGAGTTCAAATCCCAGCAACCACATGGTGGCTCACAACCACCCATGATGAGATCTGACGCCCTCTTTTGGTGCATCTGAAGTCAGCTACAGTGTACTTATGTGTAAGAATAAATAAATCTTAAAAAGAAAAAAGAAAAAAAGGAGAAGGAAAACAGTAGCCGGGCAGTGGTGGCTGGGCAGTGGTGGCACACAGCAGCTGGGCAGTGGTGGCACACAGCAGCTGGGCAGTGGTGGCTGGGCAGTGGTGGCACACAGCAGCCGGGCAGTGATGCCTGGGCAGTGGTGGCACACGGCAGCCAGGCAGTGGTGGCACATGCCTTTTATCCCAGCACTTGGGAGGCAGAGGCAGGCGGATCTCTGTATGTTCACGACTGTCAGGGCTACACAGAGAAACCCTGCATTGAAAAACACCACCATCAAACATCAAACAACAAAACAAACAAAAAAGAAAAAAATAGATAAACTCAGTGGTCCATGCCTTTAACCCTGGCACTTAGGAGGAAAAGCAAGGCATCACTGAGTTCAAGGCCAGCCTGGTCCAAGCTAGCTGAGGCCACAGAAACTAGCTCTTGTCTCAAAAAACCAGAAAAGAAAAACAGTAACAATTTAGGGAGTAAACAGCTGATCTGGTCTGGGCCGAGACTCCAGCACTGTGTGTGGAAAGTGGAGCGCTGTACCTTGCTCCTGAATGGCCAATGGCCAAGCCACTACATCATGGTTACAGTAGGGCGGAGGCTAATGAGTGGCCAGCAAGCTTTCCAAACTCTGCAAATCCTCTGGCCATTCTCCCTGGCCACTGGGCAGGCTGAACTGCCCCACTGTGGCAGGACCCTCACTCCCTGGCTCCGGCCAGTCTCAATGGTCTGTCTGCAGCCCCAGAGCTGTGAGACCTTTCTGGGGACCCCCATGAAGCTGTCCCTGGGAACGACACCCAGGCCTCTCCATGTGCCCAATCCTCTCTCTACCTGAAGGGCACATCACCTTCTGGCCTGCTGCTGCCAACTGGGTCTTCCTGCTCACTGTAACTGCCAAGTGTAGTGGGGAAATGTGTATGTGTCTAGAAAATTCAAAACATAGAAACCACAACTGAAGATCCCCAGACAGATGTCTCCTACCCTCCATCCCTTCTACCCACGGTACTGTTGATGGAATCCAGGGCTCTTACTTGCTAGGTAAGGTCTTTACCACGGATACATGGTCAGCCCAGTTTTTAACTTTAGGAGACAAGATCTAATGTCTAGGCCGACCTTGAACTTGCAATGCCTCTGTCTCAGCCTCCCAAAGGCCTAGGATTATAGTTTGCACCGCCAAGCCTGGCTTGAACATTTTTCTATATTTACATGTACATTGTTTTTTCATATCTGACTCAGACACGCTCCTTCTGCCCCCAGATTGCTCTTTTTCCCAGTGGCATGCCACCTAGGGCCCCCCTCTCTCTGATAGACCAGTCCTCATTGTGACGACATGACCTCCCTCCCCGCCCCCCAGCCTCTGAACCCAGCAGCTCCCACAGCTCCTCAGGCAGGTTCTGGTGGGGGAGAGGTGGGGAGGTGGGGGGGAGGGGTGGGAAGCAGCACTTTGGGCCTAATGGGTCCCTTTGGCACAGATGGTTCTCTCCCCTACCCCCAGGGGCTGTGGTCCCTGATTGAGTGGTGGCTGCCATCAGGGTCCCCTCCAAGTGAAGAAGGGTTAGCAGACATTCCCTGGAACTGTTCAGTCGGGTGGTGTGAGGGCAGCAGAGCCATCTGTCAGCTGGTTGTCCCTGACCAGTTTGATCACAGACTTTTCACAACAGGCTGGAAGCACTTCCTGCTCAGACACCCCAGAACTCAGAACCAAGTACAATAGAGGGGTGCCCGGTGCTGTACTTCCACATCCTTTAGGGTCTGGGGCTCTAAACAAGCCCGTACAGTTGGCAGAGCAGGCCCTTAGCAGCGATCTCCCATCTTTCTGAAATAGTCTCCTATACCCCAACCTGGCTTCAACCTTTCTATACAGCTTTGAACCTTAAGATCTTCCTGCCTCTATCTCCCAAGTGCTGGGATTAGTGACATAGCTAACACACCCAGTTTATGGGGTGTTGGAAATTGAACTCAGAGTTTCTACAAGCTAGATAAGCACTCTGACAATTAAGCCACATTCCGGCCCAGTCACCCCCATTCTGTAAGGGAAGGGAGCAGAGTCTGAGGAGGTGCTGACCTTCATAGGTGGATGACTCAACACCCCACAAGCAGCTTGGAAGGCTCTGCCTCCTCCAGGGCGTCTCCCCAGGCTCCCACCGCAGTCAGGCTGGACTGGAGATCCTAGCTAGAGGTCCCTGGTTCCCAGCTTTTTGATTATATATCGCTATGGTTCCCCCTAGAGTAATAAGCTACTGAGTGTCAGGAGTTACAATGGGACAAGCTAATAATTAGCAGGTGACCGTCCTGAGACGGTACGGTCTGCTTTAGATTATTACATAATCTGCAATGGGTTCGTCCTTATTAAGCAAGGCTGTAAGGGATTCATTTTTGGAAAGATTCCTGCTATTAATATGATTTTTCCTGGGGTCTGGAGAGATGATGGCTCAGCAGTTAAGAGCCTTCATTGACTGTGCTCCCAGAGGTTCTGAGTTCAATTCCCAGCAACCCCATGGTGGCTCACAACCATCTGATATGGAATCTGATGCCCTCTTCTGGTGTGTCTGAAGAGAGTGACAGTGTACTCACATGTATTAAATAAATAAATAAATATTTTAAAAATATGATTTTTCTGTTATTATTAAACATATATAACAATCACTACGTAATAGCACGCCCCTTTGGAGCAGATCTCTGGAGATCCACGAAGATGCACTGTCTTGTAGTGATGCTATATAGACACATAGATGACTTAAGCCTTAATGGTGATACTACAGGAATTCCTAAAATTATATCTGTGATTATTAAGCTCTTTCTGCACCAGTGCTTGGTCTTTTGCTCCATATGCATACATAAGTATGGATGTGTGTGTAAGTATGTAATTGTGAGAATGAATGCATGTGTGTGTGTGAATATGTAATTGTGAGAATGCATGTAAGCTGGACCCAACTGGTTTGAATGGAAATGTATAAATAAATAAATGAGCATGTATGAATCTGTATATGAACTTATGTGAGATAATGCATATTCGCTTATGTAAAAGTTTTTCCTTCTGCATGTGTTTTTCTCTTCTTCTGGTTCAATAGAAGCTTATTGCTCCAAACTTCCCCCTAGCCCAACAAGCAAGAGGTTTCTGGACAACAGGGAAAAGGCTCTGGCAATTAATCCTTTCCTTAATCTCCTGCTGTTTTAGGATGAGGTGCTAAGTGCCTGCCACTGCACTCTCTGGCCTCAGAGACTTGGATAAGTAAACTTTTTATTATTACACAGCAACTCTAAATATCTCGGAAGACAAAGTCTTACCCTCTGCCAATGCTCTTCCCCTCCGCTGCCCGAGAAGAACCGACAAGAAAGAAAAACACCCCACGCTGGGGCTGTTGATTCTGGCTTAGCCATCCCTCCCTCCAAACGCAGAAGCACCCCAGTGGATGGCAGCCAGTGACAGTGGTAAGTGCGATCAATAAGGCTGGAGGAAAAAGTCCTCATTTTATGGATGGGGACACAAGCAAAAAAGAGGGGACAGGGTTTGTTTAAAGGGCACCACAGTGGCAGGGCCAGGCCCTTTCCTTAGAGTAAGTGTTCCTTCCAGTCCACTGATCCTTTATCTACCGCCTTGAACTCTGGTTCTGACCCTGAAGCTCAGGCTTGTCTATGCACAGGCTGGGACCCGTGTGGTCCAGCTCAGTCCACCAGTTTGGCCACCACCCTGGAGCAGCCCCCAGGAGCCGCCCATCTGTCCAGCACCCATATACCGTGCCTGTTGAGCACTTGCCACACATGTCCTTGAAGCCAGTGGCTGGTGCCATTATGATATTACTCTGCAGGTGACAGGGAAAGGTCCTGGCCTAAGACCAGCTAGTGGCTGTCAGGGCATGCTGGCCTACGACGGAGGGAAATGCACAGACAGGCTGTAGGAGAAAAAGTCCTCAGTGGGAGGGGCAGTGTGGCTTGGCAAAGCCCATCTCTTTCCTGTCACCTGTCACTTCCCAATGAGGCTGAGGCATGAGAGCCTGGCCTGGGCCTCTTCTGAGTTCCCAGTACTTCCAGGCATCAAGCCACTTGCCAGCCGGCTACAAGCTATGGGCCCAAGACCAGGCTAGAAGCAGCTGTCATGAGCACCCCATACAGGTTCTCTCCTAGTCCCAATTTCTTTCGAATGAGACCCCACTCATTCCTGAAACCCACCAGCTCCACAGCTAGGAGTCAGAGGTGACTCAGTGAAACCCACCTATTCCAGGGTTGGCCTGCAGACAGAGAAGAGCGACACGTCTGGACTCTGCAGGCAGATGGCAGGGTATGAAATCATCTAGACAATATGGGGCCTTAGCTTCTCATCCGTAGAACGAGGATGGCAGTGTCCAAAATGTAGGAGGGAAGCTCCCCCTCCCCCCAAGTGTTCACACTGATCCTCAGGGACACGAAGACACGAAACATTAGCTTTCTATTTTTTTGTCCTTTTCTAAAGTTTTATCTACCATCAGTAAGTACTCATAGCAGAAAACCCAAGTGCATGTTCTTTGTAAGTTAACTTTATTGAGATACAATCTACCTACACTATAATAGATCCACTTAAAAATGAGACTAAAAATGAGACTATAGGTTGGGTGTGGTGGCACACGCCTTTAATCCCAGCACTTGGGAGGGAGAGGCAG
>NC_034595.1:1191525-1223846 GCF_900095145.1 Mus pahari
AGAGAGAGAGAGAGAGAGAGAGAGAGAGAGAGAGAGAGAGAGAGAGAGAGACTATAGACTGGGTGGCTCACGTCTGTAATTCCAGGGGAGGCTAAAGCAGGATTTCTGTGAGTCCAGGGCTAGCCTGGGCTGCAGTACTAAGTTTAGGGCTAGCCTCAAGTAGAGAGTAAGACATTGTCTCCCCCCACCCCCAAAATCAAAACTGAAACAAAGGAAACGCAGGGAAAGGTAAAGAGGTCCTGGTGTCTACCCTCCGACCTGCCCAAACCCGGGTCCATGATTTCAGAAGGCTGAGCGAGCTAAGGAGCCTGAACCCACACCTGCCTAGTACCAACAGCAGAACAGAGTCAGTAAGCCGGGCCAGCCTGTCCCCCTCTCCTGCCCTGCTCCAGTCGGGCCCCTCCACTCTCCTGCAAACATGGAGTAGAGCCCCTAGCTCACAGGCCCACCCCTGTCACCCAGGTCTGGGCTCCTGTAACTGGTGGCCCGTGAATCACACAATGTACTTCTCTCCCTGTTCCTGCAGACTAGGAGTGTACAGGAGGGAGGGCCGACCGGCTTCCGGGTTCAGGGAAGGGTGCCCGATGGCCTGTGTGTCCCCAGGGTAAAAGGGGTGTGTCTCTTGGGACTTCTTTTGCAGGGGCACGAACCCTCAGAAGTGTTCTGCTTTCCTGATCCGACCAGCCCCTCCTGTGCCATCACCCTGGGGGTGGCGGTTTCAACAAAAGGAACTTGGCAATGACAGGAACAGCTGAACCACAGCGGTCCCAGGGAAACAGGCATGCACAGAGGTGGCTGTGCCCTGGCTCCCAAGAGCGGGCATGGCTCCCTGGGCTTCGGGCCAGAAGCCTTAGCTTCGCCTCTGAGACACTGTTGCAAGTTTCTAAGCCTCTCAGCGCCTCATGCTTTTCTAACTGAGAGAAAGACAAAAATAGTGCCGCCCTCACTGACCTGTAGGATTGCATGGTGCGCACGGGTGGGCCTGGGTTAGGTAATCAGGACCGTGGCCTCTGGCCGACCTACCTTAGGGGCTTCTCACTGCCTCTCCCCCACCCCATCCTCCACAGTTCAACCCTGTTTGGCCAAGTCACCCTCTCAGAGTCCCTAAGTCACCTACCTGCCTAGAATGGCTGTCCCCTTTTCTGTGGTCACATTCCTCCGCTCCCTCCTGTTGGCTTTCTTTCCTCTGTCACCTTTGGCCTTCCCTATCAGACAGACTGCAAACTCCTTCCAGCCTGCCGATTCTCTGGTGAAGGCGGTTGGTAAACACTGGGGACGGCCTGGGGAGGAGGCCCGGAGGAACACGCGCTGTTCAACAGTAGCCCTGTGTTTGCCATTACTGTTATCGACCAGGCTGCCCCCCCAAGACCTCCTTACTTCAAATCTAATCACACCTACCACACCTCATGGCCTACCTACAGTAAGGAGTCACAATTACATCTTTAACTGTATCTTTTTCTACTTAGGTTGAACCACATGAATTCATTATTATGAGTATTATTATTTTAAAAAGGTTTGCTATAAACCTTTCTGGAGTGGCTTAAACTAATGCATAAGCACCTTGTAGATGCCCAGAAGGCATCCAGGAAGAGAGAGAGAGAGAGAGAGAGAGAGAGAGAGAGAGAGAGAGAGAGAGAGAGAGAGAGAGAGAGAGAGAGAGAGGAAGAGAGAAAGTTTGTCTAACTGAAAGAAAGACAAAAATAGTGCCGCCCTCACTAACCTGTAGGATTGCACCATGCACACGAGAGGGGAAAGAGAGAGAGAGAGAAAGAGAGAGGTGTCTCCTGGCCCTTCGGATGGAGTGGGAGTGCCAAGTACCTCCCAGCTGCCCTGAGGAAGAGCACACGCACACACACACACACATGCGCGCACACACACACACACACACCAAGTACCTCCCAGCTGCCCTGAGGAAAAGCGCGCACACACACACACACACACACACACACACACACACACACCAAGTACCTCCCAGCTGCCCTGAGGAAGAGCACACACACACACACACACACACACACACACACCAAGTACCTCCCAGCTGCCCTGAGGAAAAGCGCACACACACACACACACACACACACACACACCAAGTACTGCCCAGCTGCCCTGAGGAAGAGCACACACACACACACACACACACACACACACACACACCAAGTACCTCCCAGATGCCCGGAGGAAGAGCACACACACACACACACACACACCAAGTACCTCCCAGCTGCCCTGAGGAAGAGCACACACACGCACGCACACACACACACCCTCTGCCCTCTGCATCAAAATGAAAACTGCAGCATCACCTGGGTCTTCTCATGCCTGGCAGAGAGGAGGGAATGCTCCCCAAGGTCTGATTCAGGGTTATTTGAAAAGAGCAAAAGCTTCAAGCAGAGTCTCTTGCGGGGGGGATCTGGCCGCCCTCCCCCAGGGAACACACTTATCTCTGGGGAAGGGAGAGCAGCATAATTTCTGGATGTCCAGGGCACTCTGGTCCTCCTGTAGAAGGCTCCATTGCTGAGCTGTGCAGACTCAGTCACCACCAAGGCCACGCCCACTTCCCAGATGGAGAAACTGAGGTGGAAACCAGCAGGCCAGCGATCACAGAGGGGCTTGTGTCTGCCACAGGGTTTTTCCTCCAGACCACTTGGACCGTGTGTGTGTGTGTGTGTGTGTGTGTGTGTGTGTGTGTGTGTGTGTGTGTGTGATCTTGCCACTTAGCCTTTTTTTCAATGTTCCAGAAGTCTCAGAATGTTTCTTCCCTGTCAGGACACTCCATGATAGCAGTAATACACCCGTGTCTCACTAGTGACCTCCTTGGGGTAAAGTCCCCCAAGGAGAGGCCTGGGAGCAAAGGGCAGGCAGATCCATTTCACAGGCTTTTGTTTCTATGGCTACCCTACAAAACTACACACCTCAGGCAAAAGCTTGCAACCTTGCCAGCAGTTTGTTACAAAGCAACGAGACTGTTTCATTTATGATATGTTTTATATCCCCACCCCACCCCTTGGGTCTCATGTATCCCAGGCTATCCCTGCTCTCCATTTGTAGCAGAGGATAGCCTGGCTTTGGTGGATGGATTCCCCATCCTCCCCCCTTCACCTCCAAGTGGAAGAATTCTATGCGTGAGTCTCCAAGTTCACTCTACTTGGTTTGGGGGATGGAACTCTGCCGACTGGGCTGCACCCTAGCTTCTAAGCACCCCATTCTTGGGATTAAGATCCCTGGCTGGTTTGTTGTGTGGTCTTTACCAGGCACACCCCCTTCAGGGACGGGTGATTATCTGCCCACAGAATAAGGGCCTGGGATGAGATGGTTTCTAGAGACTCTTTCAGGTCAGAGAACCCACAACTCCACAGTACATTTTTACAGTTCAGGATGACCTGCCTTGCTCATGCGCCGTCCACTGCAGCCTCCCAGATCACAAACGCGCACAATGACAGGGGACTCAGGTGGCACTTAGGCTTTCGAGCTAGCGCTGGGCTCTGGCAGCCACACTCATACTTAGTCTCCGTTTACGAGGGGATAATAACACTCATTTGCAGTGAAGCTCCAGGTTGGGGCCACAGGGCAAGGTCCCTGCAACTCTGCTTTGGCCCTGGCAACGCACAGCACCCCACGATGCCCACTCAGCCCTCTGCCTGTACACTTAGATGACATAGGGCTCACACCTGCGCTGGCCTGGGGGAAGGGAAGGGTCTCCTCTTTTAGCCCTAAGAAAGTCCTTGGGTGAGGGAGCGGGAGACAGGCGATCAGGAGGTGCTGAACCTGTTCCTTAATTGGAACAGATGTCAGGAAATGAGGCAGAAGTGTCCAGAGATGGGCTCAGGCCTTTCTCTCCCTCCACATCCCTCAAGAGATGTCAGGAGTTGAGGGAGGTGTAAGGACACATTCCTGTGCTGAGGCACAGGTGGTTATGAACCAGTCCCTGGAGCATTCACAGAAGAGCAGGCTCTGAGGCAGAAGGGCCACATGCTATCTAAGGGACACTATCAGGATTGCAGTCACAGTGGGACCAGATTCCCCAGTTTCAGCTAGTGAAGTTCCCCATCTCTAGAAGAATGCAACATAAGACCTCCATCAAGAGGCATCTTATAGAACTTCCCAGCCCGTCCCTGGAGTCACTGCACCCCTAGACACATGCTCAGTCCCCCAACACCCCCCCCCCCAGACACCGTCTTCCTGGCAAGTGGACTGAGGACCGAGTGTGGTAGTGCCAACCCTGTTCCACCAGGCTGGTACACAGAACTGGGCTCCTGCAGATGGCCAGGGTGCGGACCAGGACGTCCTTCTCCATTGCCCGAATGCAGGTGGGTGTCTGCTCGGCTCGGGTCCTGGCTGAGATCTGGCCACCGCCAGCGCGGGGCTCCTCCTCCAGCTCCAGGCGATGAGGCTGGTCTGGGTAGCAGATTGCTCGCCCCACCCGCGCGCCCAGGTCGCCTCGGCAGGGACGCGGGGATGCTTCCTCCTCCACCGTTTCCCGGGACTGGAAGCTGAGGCCCCCGCGGGTAACCCAGCCAGGACAGGAACAATCACGACTCGGGTCCACAGGGCACCTGGGCCACACCAGGGCCTGTCGGGACTGGCTGCCGCGCCCAGGGCGGGCCGCTCACCGCGGCAAGAGGCGCGGGTGGTGCGGACTGGCCCCTAACCTCTGGAGCGCGAACCTGGGGGTCGCTGCTCCTAGTCACCCACTGAGGGAGCGGCCGCACCACTATCCCGTTGGGGAAACTGCGGACCAGAGCGGGGCAGAGCTTTGTGTGAGGTCGTGCGGGGGTCTGGAGGATCGGTCTCCGCGACGCCGGGGATGGCATCCCTCCCGCCACCGAGCCGCAGCCCGGGCGCAGCGCGCGTCCCTCCCGGCCCGGTCCCACCTTACCTTGTTGGCTGCCGCGCAGGTGGCGGCGGCGGCGGCTCCGGCTCCCGGTCCGTGCTTCGCGCCGCCCGCCGAGTCCCCGCGCCCAGCGCCGCCGCCTCCCCGCGCAGCCCGGCGGGCGGGACCGGGCCGGGCGGGGCCGGGGCGGGGCGGGACGGAGAGGCCCCGCCTGCGCGCCGCCCGTAGCCCGCAGCTCGGATCCCGTCCCGCGTGCACACGCTCTCGCCTCCCGCACGCTTTGGGTGGGACTCGGGTCCCGAGCCTCAGTTTCCCCTTGCAGAGATGGAGACTGTCACCGCGCCTGCCTCCCAGGTGGCTCGAGGCTGGATCCCGCAGCGAGCGCCAGGACCGCAGCTCTGCAGGCGGCGGGAGAACTGGAGAGCGGAGGGCGGCTGCGCATCCGGGAGATCCTTCCCACTGCCGCCATTAGGGGGCGCTGCGTCCAAGCCTCTCCCGCTTTCAGCCGGGTGCTCACTGAATATGGAAGATAGGACGTCATATCTTTCATAATAACCACGCCACACCACCTGTCTTGGAAAGAGTTCTTCGTGTCTTGTAGTGATGTGTTTGGTGGGGGCGGGGGAGGCTAGCACGGTACCTGGCACATAGTGGGTATTGGACATATTGTTAAGTAAATACACAATTTATTACATTTGATCTACCAACGCCTTCAATGTAGTCATAATACTCCCATGTCATAGATAAGAAGTTGAGACTTTAGTTGATTTCTTGGTAGGCTCTATAGCTAATTTAATGTGTGTGTGTGTGTGTGTGTGTGTGTGTGTGTGTATAATGGTGGGACTGAACATTAGGACCTTGCTTATGGGTGCCAGGCAAGTATTCTGCCATTGAGCTACACTGTGAAACCTCTCCTCTTTTTCTGAAACAAGAGTTCACTAAATTGCTTAGGTTGGCTTTGAACTAGCCATCTTCCTCCTCATCCTCTAGGAACTGGGATTACAGGACTACACCACCCCACCCAGCTCTGGTGAGCCCTTGATCACTTTAGAACAGCCGTTGCTAAAGCCTTCCTCCGCTTCCTGCTGAACCACAGTGCCCTGGGCCATTTTTCTTCCTAGAGCTGTGGGTTTCCCACATCCGAATTTCCCCCGTGTGTGTGTGTGTGTGTGTGTGTGTGTGTGTGTGTGTGTGTGCTTTTGGGTAGGGGTCAGAGGAAAACTTTCAGAAGTTAGTTCTTTCCTTCCATCTTATTTCTGCAATGCTACATAGCCCTGGCTGTCTGTCCCCGAGCTATCAGGCAATTCTGCCTCCCATCTCCAAGTAGGAGGGCTGCATTCAGCTTTTTACATGGTTCCTGGGGACAGGACTGACTCCTGTGACAGCACTATTACCCTCGAAGGCATTTTGCCAGCACATTCCCTTGGGCATTTTGCCAGCCCATTTGTTTTATTAATTTTTCTAGAGGGCCCCACATAGCCAGGTTGGTTTTACACTGTTTATGAACTAAGCAGAAACCTTGCCCTCATTCTCCTGTCCGCCTCCTAAAGGCGGAGCCATCACGCCGGGCCCACTATGGTGTCTCTGACTTGGCTTTATTATCCCAGAGCAGGCTGACTCATCTGGATGCCCCAGCACAGTAAAGGCAGAGGCCAGGGTCTGGTGGTCCTCTCTCTCAGCATCATTCCCAAGCTCCTGCTTCCATCATCTCCCTTTGAAGGTCTCTTTCAAAATCATAAAGAAACTCTTGTTCATGGGTGTCAGGCCAGTTGACTGCTGGGACTGGCTTTTTGACAGGGATTATCTGGAGACTGTGGGCACGTGGACTCAGAGGGAGACCTAACCTGTCATGACTAATGTGTCTGGGGAAGGGGCTTTCCCTGTGTCCTCTTACCTTCTCCTAATCCTGCCTCAGGTGTGGACGGCAGCCCCCGACAACCCCTAAGTTACACACAAGGGGACACAGCCTACCAGGGCCTGGTCAGACACTATGGCGTGTGTTGGGTTGGAGGACACCACTGATTAACTTTCTACTTGCCCTGTACAGTGTGGCTGTGTGTGTGTGTGTGTGTGTGTGTGTGTGTGTGTGTGTGTATGTATGTATGTATGTTGTACTGGGAGAAGATAGCCCCTGGGCAAAGGTCCATTTGGGGATATAAGCGTGAACAAAGTAGTCTGGGAGCGTGTTCCTCTCACATCCAGTCTTTTGGGTCCCTAGGTCTCCTTCCTTTTGTTCTCTGATAAGGCCTGCTGGTCCAGGAGTGGGAGGGGTCGATCATGGAGTTCCATCTCTGTTCTGGGTAGGAAGGTGGGGCTGTGGGATCAGATCCCCCAGCCTCTGAAGCAGTGGCCCCTGGGGAAGGGGCAGCAGCTGTGGGGCGAGCAAGGAACCTGACACTAGGGGTAGGCCCCAGGCCCTGAGGGAGGGGCAGGCTCTGCCCCAGCAGCAGCCCGGAGAGTCTCAGGCTGGCCCCGCACCCCTTGTTTCTGTTCCAGTAAAGGCAGCTCAGATGCTCATTGTTTTTTCTCTTATTTATTTGGTTTTTGAGACACAGTTTGGCTGTGTAGTCCAGTGTTGGAACTGCTGGGATCAGAAGTATGTACCCCACACCTGACTCCCCTTTTTCTCTTCCTAGAGTTGACCCGTGGGTGTGCCCACAGCCATTCATGGCCAGAGCCACCCTCCTCTTCTGTGTGACACTACATTAAGTTCTCTGAGTCCTGTTACTGGAGCTTGACCTGGGTGAGTGCCATAGATCAGGCGGGTTTTCCGTCGGTCTGCTCCATCTGCTTGTTTCTGGCTGGAGGAGGCAATTAGCACCAGACCGCTTACCCCACCCCCACCCCCAGGGTTAAGCCTCCTGGCTCCAGGGGCAGCTGAGCACAAGGCCCAGTGCTGCTGGAACACAGCGCAGCTTGGTAAGAAAGCTGCTCTGGTCCCCCATGGAGGAGCACGAGTGCTTGGCAGAGCTCTCTAGGGAGAGTTGAGGAAGAGGAGAGGTGGGGGCTGTGGCTTGGTTGGGGAGTGGTAGAGAGGGCACTGTTTATCCAGCGGCCCGTGCCCTCAGTTCGACCTGTTTTTGGCTTTTTGGTGGTGGCTTTTGGGAGAGCTGGTCACCACCTAGCCATGCCCCCTCCATGTAAGACTGCTGTATTGGCTAGTTGTGTGTGTCAATCTGACATGGCTGGAGCTATCACAGAGAAGGAGCTTCAGTTGGGGAAATGCCTCCATGAGATCCAGTGTGGGGCACTTTCTCAATTAGTGATCAAGGCGGGAGGTCCCCTTGTGGGTGGTGCCATCCCTGGGCTGTAGTCTTGGGTTCTATAAGAGAGCAGGCTGAGCAAGCCAGGGGAAGCAAGCCAGTAAAGAACATCCCTCCATGGCCTCGGCATCAGCTCCTGCTTCCTGACCTGCTTGAGTTCCAGTCCTGACTTCCTTTGGTGATGAACAGCAAAGTGGAAATATAAGCTGAATAAACCCTTTCCTCCCCAAGATGCTTCTTGGCTGTGATGTTTGTGCAGGAATAGAAACCCTGACTACGACAGCTGCTTACCAACTGGCTGGGGAGCTGGGTGGGCTGCTGCCCTGCTCGCCCTCCCAAGCCTACCCTGTTGGCCCCACTGGACAGAGGCAGGCCAGGGCGGGCACTTGCTTCAGGTCCACTGTCCAGGCCACATCAGGTTCCTCAGGGTGGCAGGCAGGGGCTCCCCTGGGATGTCCCCAGTGGACTGTAAACAGGAGGCAAGCTTTAGGCACGAGGCTGTATGAGCAGGGCGGTCTCCACACAGATCCAGGGGGCAGCTCAGAGGGGCTACTGTCTGGAAAGACAGGTACCCTGAAAATGTAAGCCTTGAACTTGGGGTGCCACCGAACAGTGACCAAGGTGCCAGAGGGTGCCAGCGGGAACATTCCTGACACCTTGTGCCCAGGAGCCCTGGCAATGAGACGGCTTCTGTCCTAAAGGGAGTGCCATCAGCCGCAGGGACATTGCTTTAAGTCATCATGGCTCTGACAGGAGAATCGGAAGGTCAGGGCCACGCTCAACTGCAGCCTGAGTTCCCAGAGACCTGGTCAGAAGACGAAATCCAAACGGAACGGAACCGGTGGTGCCTCAGAGACTGGTCAGGTGACCCGGCGAGCATCCCTGCCTCTCTGGCCTGTGTGTGAAAGTGCTCTGTGGGGCTGTGACACAGGCTGGCAAGCCTGGGAGACTAAGGCCTGGAGAGGGCAAGGGCCTCGTCCAGGGTCACACACACTTCCGGCCCAGGGCTGAACTCTATCTTCCTGCCAGCAAAGGTGAGAAAGGCTTTGGGGACAGAGGGCTCCATCAGCTGTCGCCTTCTCCTTCGTCCTCGCTGACACAGCCCTCGGGCGGCGCTCTGCCCCGGGATGCCCGTCTCTGCAAGTACTCGGCTTTCACCAGTTCCAGCTCACGCAGTTCTGCCTCCAGTCGCTCTCGGTGGGCTGCCCGAAGCTGCCGCAGTTGTTTCATGGGAAATGGGTTCATGTCATTGAAGGCTATGCTCATGAGCTTCCTGAAAGGAAGGTACAGTCAGCCAGGGCAAGGGTTACCAGTTTCGGGCGGGTCCCGACACCATCCACCCTAGAATGGCGGCCCTGCCTTCTGGAGCTAACCTTCCGGGTGGGGGGTGGAGGGGGTGAGACCATTCCCACCTAGAGCTGAGGCTGGAGGGAGCTAGGCAGGTACCTGATCCAGTAAAGGATGGGCAGCTCTGGCGGGCTTCCTGGAGGAGGCACATGGAAGCTTAGCTTTGAGGGTAGGGGTCAGGCTCAAGATGGTGGTAGCAGTGGAGGAGGGAGCCAGGAGGCTCCTAGGGGCAGGGCCAGTGGTGGGTTGGTTGTCCCACCTCCTGGGTATTGATGGCAGGGTGAAGGTGGGCTTTGAGCTTGCTTGCCATACCGAGGGGGTGGGCAGCTCACCGGCTGTCGCAGATGGTCTTGGTGAAAAAACGTAGGTACTGGTAGATCTCCAGGCTGTCCTGGAGTCGCAGGATCGCTTCCTCATTGTACTTGAAGATGGCCAGAGCATATCGGAACACCACCTAGGGCACACTGGGGTTCAGGTGGGGTACAGGCCCAGGCAGGTACTGTTGGCGGGGTGCAGGGGGGCGGGGACAAGACTCAGCGATTCCGGGAACATGGAGGTTTCTGGCAGGCCAGAGTGGAAGCCTAGGGCCACGGAGTGTGGGAGGCAGCGGGAGGGGAAGACAGGTGACAGGAAGCCCTGAAGGGAACACAGCTTGAGACTCTGCTTTATGCCTGGTCTCTGAAGCTTGAGCTCTCCACAAGACACAAGAGACACTGCCCTGCTGCAGTCAAGGGCGGTAGTCCCAGTAGCATCTTTGCTGGTGGATCGCCTGGTGAGGTCACAGGCAAGGCTTGGACCAGACCCAGGCTTCAGAGGCAGGGCCGCTACTTCCTCTCATATTGCACAGAGCACTTCACGGCTTAAGGAGCTGAGCTCTCTGGTATCACAGAAGGCAGGTGGCCGTCTTTCCATTCAGAGGGACCAGGCATACTTACCTTAGTCCCTTCGTACAGGAAGGCATCCCAGACTCGCAGGAGGATGTCACTGATGAGAGAGTCGGCAAAGACCACAAGGAACCAGTTGAAAGTGATGAGAGAGAGGTCGACACAGTGCTGCCCCAGGTGCGCAGTCAGTCGGGGCAGCTTCTCCGAGAGGAGGTCCTGGAGCACCCGCTGGTCCGCCTGGGAGGCAGAGGAGGCCTGTCAGCGCTGCTGGCTCCCTCTCTGCCTGCCCTTCAGGCCCCACACCAGAGGTCCTGGGCGGGCCCGTCTTGTCCTGGGGGTGGTGCGTGTGTGTGTGTGTGTGTGTGTGTGTGTGTGTGTGTGCGCACGCGCGCGCATGCGCGCGCGCGCGCGCGGCGATATCACCATGCCTCCATGTTGGGTAGAGCAACAGGCTTTGCTATGGTCTCTCCGTGGGTTAGTCCTTGGCCCCTTCACCCAGCCAGTGTCCCTGGCAACTAATTTGTTTCATGTTCTCAGGAACAAAAGAGACTTTTCTAGGCAGCTTCTCTAGACCCATATTGGTCTGACTCTTAAGATGCTTGGCAGACACTTGGGCTGAGGGCCTGGGACAGATACTGATGTCACAGTGTGTCCTGCTACATCAGGTGGCAGGAATCTAAAGCAGGAAGCTGCAGGCCACAGCTGCTAGTGACCTCTCCTGGTGGCTCTGCCTTATTTATTTCAGTGGACGTGGCTGGTTACTCCTGGGGCAGCTCCCTCCTCCTTGGCAGTGACCTGATCTGTGTCCCCTACTGCTCTTCCTTGCCTAGAACTGCGACAGTGCTCCCTGTGCAAGTCTGTCCAGACGTCAGTGGTCAGTGTTGGTGAGTACTCAGGGACATCCTCTCTCCCTCCCTCCCTCCCAGGCATGACATCATCAGAGCCCCATGTGAGCCACCACATCCGTGGTGAAATGGGACCAAGAACTGCCTGTGATCTACAGTACAGAAGTCAAGGCAGGGGCAGACTCCTCCCTCTGCTGGTAACAGGGGACACTAGGTGGGGTCCCCGGCTGCCTATCTTCTCTTTTCTGAATGTGGCCAATTCTCCAAGGTCAAGGTAAACCAAAAGCAAGCTTGATGCTGGTGCTCAATGCATCTCCCTTTCAGAGATGTTAAGATGCAGCAATGAGATATGGTATTTCCCAGCTGGCCTTACTGTAGCAGGGCAGACCTAAGACATGGTTCTGACCAAAAGAAGGCAGAAAGGAGAAACTTCAGACTGAAACTCCAGTGGCCACCTGTCTGTTTCTGGCATACACCATGGCCATAGACAGTGTTGAGGGTGGTACAGCCCTCTTGTAACCAACAGGCAACGAACATGAGGATGGTGGAGCAGGCAACAGGGGAGCCTGACCCTGCCTCATCAAGGGCCATACTTGGTCCCTTCCTCTCCATGAGGCCAGGTGCAGTCCCTTTTCAGTCTGAGCTGGCTCTCTCCTTGCAGCTGCACTTGATCCCTGCCATCCTAAAGGGCACCCAGGAGGAGCGGTGGGTATCAGACACGGCGGCAGGAAGGAAGAGAGCTGAGGAGGGAGAAGGAAGGATGGAAGCTGCAAGGCAGAAGGGCTGCCTCAACAAGAACGGTTGGGGGATGGGATGTGACTTTGCACTTGCAATTCTTAAGCCTCGGGTGGGGCCCATGTTCCACCCCCCTGCTCACCTGGGATGCAGTCAGTGTCTTGCTGTAGTACTCAGCCGGCAGTATGGTCTCCACAATGGCCACCAGGCACCAGAAGGCACTCTCTTCATCCTCTAGGACCAACAGGGCGATGGCCGCCAGCCTGCACAGGAGGGAGGAGCCAGGAGTGACCCACAGCCGTTGCAGTGTTGCATGGCAGAGACAGCATCCAGGGTCCTGGGGAGACCTCTAGACAGCACTGGCCTAGCCCTAAACCCGGACCAGGCTGGTAGTCATGGCGCCCGGGGTGAGAGGTTTGGAGGATGCTCAGGTCGACTTCCGGAGCCGTGAGGACCAATTCAGAATGAGGCTCTGAGGCTGGGTTGCCTGGGTGGCAATTATGCTAAGGACTGTTTCCTGGGTGGCCTTGGGTAAACTACTTAACCCGTCTCAGCCTCGGCCTCCTCGTAAGCATCAGGGCTGGGTGAGGACCAGTGTTGGCAGTCAGCACGCTTGCTGTCCACCCAGTGCATGGCACACAGCCAGTGCTCGGTAAGTACTGGCCACCTTCGCCTTCACTGGCAAGCTTTGAGAGCCTGTGAGGGACACCGCCCACCTGTCGGGGCTGTGGGGTCCCAAAGGAGAGCAGACCTAGTTCCCTACTCACTGGCACACCCTGTGCTGGGCACACACTGCTTTTCCTCCTATGCGCCCTCACCAGTTATGAGGTCCTGCTGAGACCAGGGTGGGGCAGACAGACAAGTCTCGAGCTGCGTGGGGACATCTCCCCCAGAGAAGCACTCTGTTTCTTCCACCTTCCCGAGGGGACACATCCAGGCCAATCCAAGAGACCCCTCCCCAACACGGCTTCCATGGACCCTGGCAAACACACAGCCCGTCCCAGACACTCTTGGAGGCTTGGAGTGCTTCAGCAAAGCCTCATGACATTCTTGGGCAACAAGCCCAAGGGACATTCTGATACAGGGACCCTGGAACCATGGGGCCCTTCTGTATGTTACACATCAGGTCTGGGAGCAGCCCTCTTCAGGGCATCTGTAGGGAGAAGGGGGCTGTACTGGAAGTCATGGGCTCTCTGTGGACTTAAAGAAGCTTTGATTTTTATTTTGTTTTAATTTTTTTAAAAAAGTCTTCCTGCCAGGCGTGGTGGTGCACGCCTTTAATCCCAGCACTTGGGAGGCAGAGGCAGGTGGATTTCTGAGTTTGAGGCCAGCCTGGTCTACAAGGTGAGTTCCAGGACAGCAAGGGCTACACAGAGAAACCCTGGCTCAAAAAACCAAACCAAACCAACCCAAAAAGTCTTCCTGACCTTTAAAAAAAAAAAGATTTATTTATTTTATGTATGTGAGTACACTGTAGCTGTCTTCAGACACACCAGAAGAGGGCATTAGATCCCATTACAGATGGTTGTGAGCCACCATGTGGTTGCTGGGAATTGAACTCAGGACCTTTGGAAGAGCAGTCAGTGCTCTGAACCACTGAGCCATCTCTCCAGCTCTGATTATTATTATTGTTGTTGTTGGTTGTTATTATTATTTTGAGACAGTCTCACTATATAGCCAGGCTGGCCTAGAACTTGCAATCCTCTGGCCTCAGTCTGTGGGTGCTGGCATTGCAGGTGCACGCCACCCCAGCCTGCACTGCAGAGCCCTTTCAGAGCCAAGTGTTTATGCGTCTTGGGGTTCTTCATGGATTGGATTCATGACTCCCATTTTCTTTTGAGGTTCATGACTTAGCACAGGACTGTTTCTCCCAAAACAGAGAGCGAGCGCCCTTTCTCCTTTCTCAGCCGATCGCACAGGGAGCCAACCGCCCCCTTGCTCTGGCTCTGCCTTCCATGTGTATTTACACAAACCCTCTGAGCTGAGTGCCGAAAGAGAAAAACAGCCACAGGTCTCCTGGGACATCGGAGGCTCTTGGAGCAGGGGGAGGGGACCTGTAGAGGTCACCAGGTTCAAGAACAGAAAATGTCCTGTGTGTCAACTACCACTCTGTCGGTGGCCAGGGGAGACTATGTAATCGATCATGGAACTTTTGGCTGTTGAGCCTGGACACTACCTAGACATTCCTTCAAGCAGGTCTCTAGTAGTTTTTCTGGTTACCTCTGGTCAAGGCAAACATCTTACTGCACAGATGGGGACACCGGAACTCAGAAGGCAAAAGTGGCCATCACTTAAGGTCATCTTGGCAGAGGGGACCAATCCCGGATGCCCAAGTCCAGCCTGCTGCTGTCTATCCTAACCCACTCTTTCCCACAAAGCTCAGGATGTCCTCAGTTTAGGAACTCCAGTCTGTATTGTCTTAGACTTCTGCATACAGATGGCCAGTTATTGGAGGGTAGTCCCCGCCAGGGCTCACCACTGCTAGGGGAGGAGGGGAGTACAATGGAACACCACCCGAACGGGCCTGCAAAGGCATGTGCAGAGGGCGGCAAGAACTACATTTAGCACACTCACATTCTCATAGGGGAATGGACTTCAAATGCTTGCTCTGAGCTGGCAACACACATCTCTGCGTTATCTGTAACCCTAGGAACAAGCTGCCTTAGGTGAACTGTTGATTCTGCCACAGTGCATGGAGTTCTAAGATTGACCACTAGATGGCGACACAGACAACCATAAGGGACTTGCAGCTGCAAAAAACATTACCTCTCTTGAGATCGAGGCAGGCTCTAGTGTACATAGCTTTCTATTTAAAGCAACAGTATAAATATTTGCGTGGATACCAATTATGTGTGCTTGCATATCAATTTAAGCAAAGGCAGCCTCGAGAGATGCACTGAAAGGCACCTGCCCCCTTTTGCTTCACGTGTCCTCCTGTGGCCGCCTTCTTGTTGGTCTTACTTCCCTGTACACCAGGGTATTCTGTTCCCGAGGCTTCTACCATGACAGCTTTCCCTGTCCCTTAGCCATTGGCCAACCTCTGGAGTTTAGATCCCCTGTGTGGCTAAGGCCCCGGCCTCTATAAAGGACACACTGGATCGGAAAAGCTTTGGGGTGGTCCAGCATCCCCTGTGGCCCAGTTCTCACTTAGAGGGTGGGTTGTAGGAAAGGACTGGGCATGAGCCAATCCAGGGCCAGAGGCTGCTGGGCTGCCACGCAGTGAAATTCTGGACAGCTTCTATAACCTCAGGTCTCAGCTGGAAGATGGGGCCCCCACCTCTACCTGCAGGGTCAGAGCTTAAAACTTACCTAATCCCGGAGCTTCTGGTCCCTCACAGCTTCTGTTTCCATTTTTTTTGGAAAGTTCTGGGGGTTAAACTCAGGGCCTTGCACATGCTGGACAAGCATCCTACCACTGAGTCACAGCCTCAGGTGCCTGCCTTCCTTCCTTCCTTCCTTCCCTTTTTTTTTTTTTTTTTTTTTTTTTTGAGACAAGGTAGTCTCGACTCTAGTCCAGGCAGAAAGGCCGTGAACTTGTGACTGTCCTGCTTCTGCTTCTTGCGGAGCCCCATCTTTATGCCCCCTCGTTATTTCGGTTAAGAATTCATCAGCGTTCACTGCTTTACTTGATCTCTCTCTTTTTAAATCAAAAAAGAATTACTTACTATTCTTACGTGTCTCTGTGTTCTTAAATGGGTTCATGTGCACTATGCTCATATGCATGCCCATGAAGGCCAGAAGAGGGCGTCAGATCCCCTGGAACTGGAGCTGTGGGCGGTTTCAGGCCACCGCGTGGCTGCTGGGAACCTGAGCCTTGCCCTCTGACATAGTTTAACTGCTGCCAGACTGTGCTGGCTAGAGCTTTGTCAACTGGACACAGCTAGAGTCGTTTGGGAAAAAGGAATTTCAAAGGAGGCATTTTCTTAATTAGCATTTCCTGTGGGAGGGCTTGGCCTACTGTGCGCAGGGCCACGTCTGGGCAGGTGGTCCTAGGTGTTGTAAGAAGGTAGGTGGAGCAAGCCATGGGAACAGGCCAGCAAGCACCATTCCTCTGGCCTCTGTCCCCGCCGAGCTCCTCCTGGCTCCCTGGAGGCTGGACGATGACTGTAAGATGAAATGAACTCTTTCCGCCTCAAGCTGCTTTTGGTCCTGGTGTTTTATCACAACAATAGAAGCACCAAGAATGCCATCTCTCTAGACCCTCTTAAACTTTTTTAAAAAATTACATTTATGTGTGACTATGTATGCACGTGCCAAGTGTGTGGAGACCAGAGGACAACTGTGGGAGCTGATTCTCTCCCCTGCCATGTGTATTCCATCCGGGGTTCGAGTTCAGCTGACCCCTTTACCTTCGGGCCGTCTTGCCTGTCCCCTCACAGATTCGCACGTGTCCCTTCTGGAATTGAACGTATGTAGAAAGGACTGCACAGGGTTAGTGAGAGCGGGAGGCCGTCTAACAGATGTCGCCTGTCCCAGGCAGCACAGCGATAGACCCTGACAGTCTAGCTGAGACAGAGGTCTGGACTGAGCTCCGGGACTGCTGGGAGTTTAACTCACAAATCCCAGAAATTACATGCACATGCTCAACTTCACTCACATTTAGACTGGAAATAGAAATACAGAAAGTCTCTGCCCCTGGGACCCATTGAAATATGAGTGAGGGCATTCTGAGCGCTGACTCTGTGCTAGATAAATGTCACGCATCACCTGCTCTGCAGGGAGAGCAGGCAGTCTATGTAAGTCTTAGCTTGAGGATATGTGTGCTCAAATTATATTGAGTCAAACTTGCTTTGGGAAATATCGGAGACTATGCAATTTCTATGGCAATAACCAGGGGACTCATGAGAGTCCCCCAGTGTTGGAGGGGACAGCCACCTCTACCAACAGAGTGGTTGTATCCTCAATGCGATCCCTCTCCCTCTGTTGTTGACCAGAGTCAAACAGACAGTAACCCAGGGAGATCCGCTTTCTGAGCTGATAGCACTCCTGCAAACACGGGACCGTTCCTAAGACCCACCGGACATTCTGCAGGAAGTGTGGCAAGCATCAACGCCAAAGGCCTTCTGGGGTCTGAGCTACGAGACAGAGGCATGCTGGGAAGAGAGGACTGTGTTCTCACCTGTTCAGGCCTTGGCAGTAGCCAATGGTGGGGTTCTGCCAGGAGAAGGCCAGAAGCACCCGGCGGAGCTTGTCTGGGAAGCTGGAGGTCGGGCAGGTGAAGTGCTTGTTGGTGGGGAAGGTCCGATTGAGGTCCAGCTCAATCTGACGAGCCGCAGGGTGCTCACATGCCCGGCCCCGGGCTAGAAGCTCTTGGTAGCAGCCGGGAGCCTGCAGGTGCTGGACACGGCGGTGGACCAGCCACCTCCAGACGCGCGGACGGTGCTCTCGGGGCACACCTGCCCGAAGCAGTTGCTTGAGCTCGGCGGAGGGCACGAGCTCCGTCTGGGTAGCCCAGCGGTCCCGTAGTGACCTCTCCACAGCCTCGAGGGCCAGCAGGTGGTGGGAGCGCACCTCCAAGGCCTGGATCTTGGCTAGCAGTTTCAGGTCTTCCATCTCGTAGTCTGGCACCGTCAGGAAGCCATAGTCATCGTACTCGCTGATGGCAAAAGGGCCATGTTAGCACGGCTGTCCCTGGATGGGCTCGCACCCTGGGTTCACTGACACCGCTCCAGAGCCTGGCCTCAGTTTGCTTATCTGAACAGTGGGGAGAACCTCCTGAAGATGAGGGCAATCCCCTCGGTAAACAGAAGAGCATATATGCAGCCCAGGAGAGATGCATGTACTGGCTGCAATTCACTGTGTGGGCTGTGTGGGCCACCTTATCCATCCCCGGGGAGCCTGCGAGGTGGGGCTCCTTACCCACATTACGTGGGGGCTGAATACAGAGAGCAGAGAGGCAAAGTGACTTGCTTAGGGACACAAAGCAAACCTGGCAGATGACTGCCAGTGACCCCGGAGCCCAATAGACACAACTTCCTGCTTGCTGTGCCCAGCCAGGGTTTGGCTGCAGGAGGCAGCTTGAGCAATTGTGGGCGCGGTGGCTACGTGGTCTGTGTGCCTCCAACAGGTCCGCCCCCCTCAGCTGTGTGTCCCACATCCTATGTGCCTGAGCCCGGGGAGCCCACAGCTGTGTAGTGCTGGCATATGTGGTCAGGCGACAAGGATCTCACCATTGCCCCGCAGTCCCTCCCTGGTCGCCCACAGGGTTCACCTGACGGGGCTGAGCCCCACACTGTCCGCCTCTCCTGCTTCCCACTGCAGTGCCTCCTGGATCAGCTGCTGCAGCAGCTCCGGGAAGTCGCCAGCCTCGGCCCCTGCTGCCTCCTGCAGCCTCCGAAGCCCGGCCAGGTACTTGCTTTCTACCTGGCAGCTCCTGGCTTGGAGGTAGGCACACTGCGAGAGTGGAGCAGTCGGTCAGGGCTCTGGGCTGCTTAGGCTACTCCCTCCCTGGTCTTGGGTCTCATTCACTTCCCCGCTGTAAGCCATGGCTTCCTTTCTCTATCTGCAGGTCCAGGAGAGGGGTGGGGCAGGGGAAGCAGAATTGGGAGGGCCCAAAGCTATTCATGGCTCTGGTAGCTTAAACATGGGTAACATGGGGTTTCCTCAGGAGCCTGGCAAGGACCAGTGAGCCTCATGTAAAGCCTTCCCTGGTACTGGGCACAGAGACAGCTCTGCGGGCTCAACCCTCAGGGCTCCCCCTGCAGCCCTCACTGTCTACTTTCCTCCTTAGGCTTTTGGGGACCCTCTTCCTCAGCCTGAAGTGTTCCCCTGCACTCCCACCCCTATCTCCACTTCAGTGAACAAGTCAGCCGGGTTTGGGTGAGTCCGGTGTGCTCTGGGCCTTGCTTTTTGTCTCTGTGAGACAGAGACGGTGGAATTTTGGCATGATTGCTGGGCCAGCTCAATTTTCATCTTGGCCTCAGGGCTGAAGCTGCAAACGCTACCGTCCTGCCCAGGCACCACCTGCATGTGTTGGCGGGCACTTTCAATCCAACCCTCTGGGGAGCCGTTGGCCTTCCTACCCTTCTGGTCTCTCCCTGTCCACCTCTTTCCTCTCACTGAGAACTTCTGTGTCTTGTCTCCAATGCTGCAGGGATTCTGGACAGAGCCTCCAGACCGACCTGTATGCCACGTCTGCCTTCTACAAAGCTGCCACAGGCGTGACAGACCTGAGAGATTAGGGAAGCGGAGGTGGGGCGGCAAGGGGCAGGGAGTGGAGGAACACGGGTGCGGCCATCGGCCCGGTACCTTGGTCAGCAGGGCTTTCTCCTTCTCCGCCACCTTCCTCCAGATCTTGGTGACCTGGTGGATCTCAGAGTTGAGGAAGCGGTTCTGGGTCCGATATGCTTCCATGTCATCCTGGAAAAAAGCAAGGTGGGTCAGCAGTGGTACTGCAAGCATCCTGCTCTGGGCAAGTCCCCCTTAAAGGAGCTGCTGCTAAAACTTCCTTCCCGAATGACCCGGGGGGGGGGGGAGTGGTAGGGAGCACCCTAGACCTGGAGTTCAACATGGCTGCCATCACCATTCTTAGCCTCTGGTAGCCCAGGCTGGCTTCCAGCTCACTGAGTTGCTGCAGAAGACCTTGAATTCCTCCGCATCCTGCCTCCCCCTCCAACATTCCAGGATACGGCCTGGTCTCCTGACACACAGCGCAGGTGTGTGGATAGCCCCTTGCTAAGCATCACTTTGTACACACGCCCGTGTGATGCTCAAGGGTTTTGCATACTTTTGACCAGAGGACTCAAACCCAGCCTGGGTGGCATCTGAGGACAGGCTCTGCCCACTGCCGGCCCCTTCTCTTTCTTTTCTGTTTTCCTTTCTGGTTTTGTGTGTTTGTTTGGACAGGGTCTCATGTATCCCAAGCTGGTCTTGAATCTGCTACAGAGCTGAAGCTAGCTTTGAACTCCAGACGCTCCTGCCTCCATCTCCCAAGCCCGAGACTGTGCAGTGAATGCAGTCGTGGGTGCAGTCCTGAGCAGAACCACGTCAGGGATGCCAGTGCCAAGAGTCATTCTCCCCTGGTGCGGCTGCATATAATGAACCCATGCTACTGGTGCATCGGCGCATGGTGGCTGTCCCAGCACAGCTCCTCTGGGCGTGTCTGTCATTTCCTTCCTTCCCGTGTTGTCCCTGTTGGGTCCATCCCAAGGCTGTGCAGGTTATGCATATACCACCACACATGGCTCTCCTTTGCTTCCCTTGAGATGTCCTATCATGTATCCCGGGCTGGTCCCTAACTCCTCCCCCTCCTCCTGCTCCAGCCTCTAGGACAGCGGGGACACACAGGTGTGCACCTCCATGCTGAGTTTTTAGACACTACTGGGAAATTTTCTGTAGCCGACTAAGTTCTCTCTCTCTCTCTCTCTCTCTCTCTCTCTCTCTCTCTCTCATATGTGTGTGTGTGTGCGCGCGTGTATGTATATTTTAAAAGATTTAATTATTTTACGCATGAGTGTTCTATCTGCATGTACATCTGCATGCCAGAAGAGGGCATCAGATCCCAGTATAGATGGTTGTGAGACACCCACTGTGTGGTCCTGGGAATTGAACTCACGACATTGCTCTTAACTGCCAAGCCATCTCTCTAGCACCTTTTAAAGTATGAAGCTATGGTGATAAATAGCTCTGAGCACTGAGCTCTCCCTGGACAGTCCAGCACACGGTGGCAGATGCTGCCTGAGCAGAAGCTGGGTGAGCCACAGGAAGGTCCATATAGAGCTACAGCTGTAGCTCACTGTCTTAGTCAGGGTTTCTATTCCTGCACAAACATCATGACCAAGAAGCAAGTGGGGGAGGAAAGGGTTCATTCGGCTTACATTTCCATACTGCTGTTCATCACTGAAAGAAGTCAGGACTGG
This sequence comes from Mus pahari, assembly GCF_900095145.1. NCBI lineage: Eukaryota > Metazoa > Chordata > Mammalia > Rodentia > Muridae > Mus > Mus pahari. The sequence goes on from NC_034595.1 coordinate 1,212,289, forward strand.
AATTCAAGCAGGTCAGGGAGCGGGAGCTGATGCAGAAGCCATGGAGGGATGTTCTTTACTGGCTTGCTCAGCCTGCTCTCTTATAGAACCCAAGACTACCAGCCCAGAGATGGCACCACCCACAAGGGGTCCTCACCCCTTGATCACTAATTGAGAAAATGCCTTACAGCTGGATCTCATGGAGGCATTTCCCCAACTGAAACTCCTTTCTCTGTGATAACTCCAGCTGCGTTAAGTTGACACAAAGCTATCCAGTACACTCACAGTCTTTTGTTTTCCATTGAGAACAACATTCCAGAAGCCATTCAAGCATACTGCCCGCTCACATCCCCTGAGAATGCAGGCTTTCCTTTCCTACTGGGGAAAAGTCCCAGGCTGTTAGTCACTGCCACAGCCCATCTGTTCCCTCAGTCTGCTTGCTGTAACTGACTACGGGGATTCTTATCCAGCACCTGGGATAAGCCACAAGCACCTAGGTGAGGTGCTTAAATTGCCTGTCAGTCCTGCAGTCCCACTGTGTGCCATCTGTGGGTCAAGTGTGAAAGTAGCATTGTTCCCATTTTACAGATGAGGAAACAAGGATCTAATGGTGAACCCCTCAATGACGCAGCTGGTGTGGGAAGAAAGCAAGGATCCCAACCTGGGAATGTTCAACCCACGGCAGGCACTCAGCAACCAGCACTGCCTGCCGAGAGACACGCAACCCTGCTCCTCGCTCCCAACCTCCCAGGCTGAGCACAGGCACTCCGCAGACTTTGAAAATATGGATTTGTCACATAGGGTGGCCGTTTCCAGGTCAAAGGGAAGGCAGGAGGTGCCCAGCTAAGGAGGTGGGTGTGAGCGCCCCCCTGAAGCACAGTGGGTGGAAATGGCGGCTGGGCAGCCACCAATCAGCTTGGTGCCCTACCTTGAGTGCTCTCCTTGGCTCAGAACTGTAGGGAGGAAAAAGAGAGACCTCAGAGAAGAGAAGAAGCCACACAGAGTCAAAGCAAAGCAAGAGGACAACATGCAGGAGGAGCCCAGGAGGGGAGAGCCTGCTGCCACCTGCGAAGAACCAGACACTACAGACTGTCACGGGAAATGTTTGTGTGGGAGAGCCTGAGTCTACCATGCTGTCTGCTGCTGTGTGATCAGAACCCAGCTCCCCTCGTGGGATAAGAAGCCCTTTCTCTAAGACTGGGTGTCCTGTCTCAAGCAAGCAGGAAGTGTGAGCACTCTCTGGGCACATGCTGATAAAGGCCAGTTAATGGGCCTTCTGAGGGCTACGAACTAAGACACACTTAGTCCATGCAGCTCTGTCAGGCCCCTGTTCTGGGCTCAGGAGCAGGATCTACAAGCATAAGATCCCAGGATGGCGAGTCTCCTCGCAATGGACCTTAGTGACAAACGACCTTCCCACAGATGCAAATGAGGGTCACACTCTGGCTCTTAGGGGAGGCAGGATAACAAGTGGCCCTTGGCACTCCAGAGCCACCTGAGCGATCTTTGTCTCAGCACTGTGCTGATCTATTGGGTCCAAAACCATGGACACCCGAGGAGGAAGGAGGCAAGAAGAACCAGGGCATATAGGGTAACAAGAATCATTCCCACCGCCACACGCATGGCAAGAGCTTTCTGGCTGCTTGCCCTTCTGGTGTATTCCTAAATATAGCCCTTGACTCCAGGATAACAGCCATCCTGCCCCTACTAGTTTGGGGTCTCATGTCCCCTTCCTTCATTCTAAGGATTCTTCAGTCTCAGGAAGAGTTAGGCCACATCCCACAGAGGAGAAAGGACTTGACCAAAGCCAATCAGCTAGCAAGGCGCAGAGTGCAGGACTCAGCCTCGGGGCAAGCTTATTTCACAGGGTGAGCAGTGGCCATGCTTGACCACCCCGTGCTTCTCCCAGAAGCCTCTCCTTTCTCTCTCCCTCCCATCACCCAGCAATTCTTTGGTCCCAGTTATAAAACATGGGAGGCCACGGGAGGCCACGGGAGGCAGTGTTTGGGACAGTCCGGCTCTGGCTCTGTGTGCCGTCCTTAGAGACAGCGAGTGAGGTCAAGAGCACCCATCCTTAGCCTCAGGCAGGCTGCTGCTTGGGCCGCAGAGACCCCGTGGCTCACAACAGGCATCACACCTTAAATAATGTCCCCAGCCCTCCTGTCACGGTTGGTTCCTGTGAGCTGGGGGTGGCCTGAGGAGAGATGAGACTGAGAAGGGAAGCAGAGCAAGGCAGGGAAGGTGGCACAGCGAGGCTGGAAGAGCTTGTGTGCAGAGCAGATAGAACAGTCCCAGACCTGAGCTCCAGCCCCGCCCTGCTCCCACCTCTGCACCAGCCGCTGGGCAAGCATCTTTACTCCTGGCGCCTGAAGCTGGACAGTGGGAAGCTCCCATCTGTCAGCCACTGCCTCGCAGGGTTAGCCCAGGCCAGACAGAGCTGATAGCGCTAACTCTGAAGACAGTACTGGCGTGTGGGGAGCCTCAGTGGTGCCTGCAGCCCTTGCCTTGGGCCAGCCACAGCCAGCACAGGTCACTTGTTAGACGTGTGAGACTGAGCTGAGGGCAGCCTGGGAGCCTTGGGCATCCTGGGTAACAGAGTGGCACTGAAGGGGGCTGTGCCACCAGGCTGCAGACTGGGCTATGCTTGGGCTCCTTCAGCTCTAAATTGATAAGCTGGGAGCCTGTTCATTCCTCACGCGGCATAAAAGGTCACACTGCATCTGGTCTGCACAAGCCGAGGGGTGGAAGAGGAATTTTCCTCTGGCTACCTAGTTCTGGTTAGGATGTTCCAGAATGAGGGGCGACTTCTGCCCCGACTAGAAGTCCACTCATGGCATCCTCCCCCGTGGCGAAGAAAGCATGCTGGGTAGAGAGGGGGCCTACCTTCAGATGCTCCATCTTCTCCTGCTGGCTCAGGAAGTCGCTGTCAGCGGGCTGGGCAAGGTCCTCCGTGAGCTTCTGGGCGAGCTTGCAGATGACCTGCTGCTTGGCCTGGTTCTTCTCCATGAGCAGCTGCACGTTCTGCTGGAGCGCCTGCACCTGCTGCTCCCGCAGGCCGGCCTCGTGCGCCAGGCGCTCACGGCCCTGCTCCAGAGCCTCCACCCTCTGGTTCAGCTCCGCGATCTGCCGCACCTTGTGCCGGACCAGCTCCAGCCGGTCTCTGTCCTCGGCGGCTGCCAGGTAGGCACTGGAGGCTCGCTTCTCTTGCTGGGCAGCCTCTAGGGCCTTGTGTAGGATGATCACCAGCTCCTGGGTGGGAAGGGAGCAGGCGTGAGCGCTAGGCAGGCAAGCACTATGGCATACTATCTCATGCTGAGGGCCGCAGAGCCGCCCACCGTCACCAGCTCAGACTCACTGTTATCTGGATTTCACAGTGCAAGAGAAAAATGGAGATTCTACGGGTTACAGCACTCAGAGGCTTCTCTGTTATGGGAGCTGAACCCACACTCCGACTTACACATGTCTACTTCAGAGAAGAACAAACTGAAGCTCAGGAGAGGAGAGTTCAGCCCTAAGGCACCAGACCCCAGAGCCTGAGCTTAGTAATGGGACTGGGGTGCAGAGGTGTGGCATGTGGGTATGCCTCTTGCCTCTCACTCTGAAACTGTGGCATCCCTTCTTGCCACGGTAGTTCAGTCTCCAGAATCCTCAAGATGGCATCTGTGATGGTTCATCTTGACTGTCAACTTGTTGGGATTTAGAATCACCATGGAAACAGACATCTGGGCATGCCTGTGAACCAGTTTTTAGGTACGAGGTTAACTGAGGTGGGGAGACACACTTGAAATGTGGGGGCTGGGGTTGTGGACTGAATTCAAAGGAGAAAAAGGGGGAAGAGAGCTGGGCGTGCATTTACCTTCTCTGCTTCCCAGTACGAATGCCAGGTGATGATCTGCCTCAAGTTCCTCCTGCCAGGACTTCTCTGCATTGATGGAATGTAACTTTGAACTGTGCCTCAAAATAACCCTTCTGTCTGTCTGTCTGTCTGTCTGTCTGTCTGTCTGTCTACCTGCCTGTCTATCTTTCTTTCTTTAAAAAAGATTTATTTATTTATTTTGAGTATGTGAGTACACCATTGTTGTCTTCAGACACACCAGAAGAGGGCATCAGATCCCATTACGGATGGTTGTGAGCCACCATGTGGTTGGTGGGATTTGAACTCAGGACCTCTGAAAGAGCAGTCAGTGCTCTTAACCACTGAGCCACCTCTCCAGACCAACCCTTCTTTCTTTAAGGTGCTTTTTATCAAGTTTTGTTGCAGTAACTGGAAAAGTTAGGAATACAGCATCCAAACAGCCACGCCCAAGCAAGCTGAGCCAGGACTGGGGGAGAGATCCAGGACACTCACCAAGCAAACTCAATCTCCCTGTGTGTCACCTTCAGCCCAGCAATGAGAAACACTGCCAGTCCAGGAAGCAAGTGCTCGATGGCTTGGACACAGCCTAGCCTTTCCTCCTCTGACCTCAGTTCCGCAGTGCTTCACGGTCCCTGAGATCTCTAACTTCCCAGGACCCAGGCCTGCCACCCCAAGGAAGGGAATGAGTGGATCCAGGGCCAGAATCAGAGCTTCAGGAGCCAGGCAGCCCAGCAGCCCGGTGCAGGGAGGCCCCACAGGCCACCGTTCTGACCCCATGTACTTGGAATACACATTCTCTTAGTGAGACCTTAACTATGCCCACGCTGCAGGGTCCCAGTCAGTAGATCGGCTGGATGGAACTAATCATGATTCCATCTGGGAGACCTGCTGGACGGAGACCATGCCTGAGCGGCTAGTAAGACCACCTTGGATCTACTGACAAATCTCTAGTTCTGGACTGTTCTCGGGGCAGAACTTTACTATTAGCTCAGGCTAATACTGACGTCAAACTCGTGATCCTCCTGCCTCAGGCTTCCAAGTTCAAGAATTAATCCCACACCATCATGCCAGGTGCTGTCGCCCAGAAAAGGATGAGGATAGTTCCTACTTCCGAGGACTGCAAAGACTGGCAGTAAAGACAGGCCACTGTAGGGGGATGGTGAGAGGGGGGCAGGCAGGTTTGGTGGGGCCCGGTGGCTTCTGCCTGGGGTAGAGGTAATGAAAGACCCTTACACTAGACAACGCGGTAAAAACAATTCGTACAGCCTTGAGGGTCAGAGGTGGTCAGCAGCCGGTGGGAGGTGAGAGTGGGCAGCCTTTCCAGGCTAGGCCCCCAAAGAAAGCCCAAAGACAGCCCGAACAAAGGGCAGGGGGTCGGGGGCAGAAAGGGCAGGTTTGAAGCCTCATGGGTGTGGCCAGCAGGTGGGGTGGGGACACGATTGCACACCAGACCACTATGTCTGGAATGTTCCACAGTGGAGAAACGGCTTCCTGGGGCTCTAGTGAGAGATTAACACTCCTGTGGCTCCAGGGTCTAGCTGAGCCTTGGAGATGGCCCTGGGTCACTGCCGGGTGAGTCTTGCTAGCCCATAAGTATCTTCCTCTGCTTCGGGGGGATCTGGGAGCCAACTCATTGCAGCCAGTGAAGTCCTTCCTTCACCTGGTTCCTGGCATCTCCAATCAGGCTTCCAGCCAGGAACCACCACCCCACCCCATCCCCACCCAGAAGACATGCTTGGGAAAAAGGAACCTGCGGAGAGGAGGCGGCCTCACAGGAAGCTCAGAGATACAGGAAACCTGGAGGCCAGAAAGACCCTGGTGGCCCTTCTGCCCAGCCACCGGGGTGTCACCTGGAGACTGAAGCCCAGGGAAAAGCTAAGGCTAAAAAGTCAGTGGGCCGGAGCAGAGGGTCCCCAACCAGGGCCCTGGCTTCTCATGTAGCCTCCAGAATTCGCCGTGTGACTAAGGATGGCCTTGACCATCTGGCCATCCTGCCTCCTCCTCCTGAGTGCTGGGAATACAAGGGTGGGCTTCACATTAGACCCGTACTCTACTGGCATGGGCTCCACCCCAGCTTAACATCACAGTGTTGAAGTTAGCAGCACCCACATGGGACATGTCAGGAACACAGGATGGACGCAGCAAAATCCCCTGCATCCTGGGCCCCTGTGGAGGAGCAGCTGGGTGGTTCTCAGGTTGCACGGTCATACATCATGAGCAGTGCCTGAGGACCGATTCCAGGAAGCAGCAGATCTGGTGCCTCGACTCAGTTGTTGTGTGGCCTATCTCAGGTTTTCAGACCTGGTCATGAGTTGTTTCCTTTTCCTTTTTTATTTTTTTGTGGAAGATTTATTTTTATTTTTTAATGTATATGAGTGTTCTGTTTGTACACCTGCATGCCAGAAAAGGGCATCAGATCCCATTACAGATGGTTGTGAACCACCATGTGGTTGCTAGGAACTGAACTCAGAACCTCTGGAAGAGCAAGCAGTGCTCTTAACTGTTGAGCCATCTCTCCAGCCCCCTTATTTTCCATTTTAAAAGCCAATATGTCACCCTTTTAAATCAGCCTTTATTTTGCTGATTTATGTGCACCCATATGTGCATGGCCACGTGAAGTTCAGGACAATGGCTGGGAGTTAACATGGGCCTCACTCTGCTTCATATATTGATTTGTGGTCCCACTGGAAGCTATTAAGAGGGAGAGGGGAGGAAACAGTCCCTTGGGCCACTGGGGCCTTTGAGAGGTGCATAGCATCAGATAAAGTCATAAGGATAGAGTCTCTACCACTGGTTCCTGTTGATGAACAGGGAAGCCAGAACACAAACATGCACTTGCACACGCACACACGCGTGCACACGTGCACACACGCACACATGCACGCACACACATGCACGCACACATGCACACACACACGTGCGCGCACATGCACACACACACATGCACACGCACACATGCACACACACACGCACGTGCGTGCACATGCACGCACACACGCACACACGCACACACGCACACACACACACACACACACACACACACACGCACGCACGCACGCATGCACGTGCGCGCGCACACAGCCAAGCACACCCTCTTGTGACGCCATGTAATGCCCTGAATTGTCTAAGAACTCTGTCAGTAAGGCATCCCAGGTGTGGCACTTCAGCCTTAAAGCTCGTGTTGGTAGGGTGCTTGCCTAACATAAGCCAAGAGTGGCTGTGAGCACCCCAGCAGTCAGTGGAACCCTGAAACACAGCAAACCTTTCTTTTGTAAAGCAGCCTGCCGTAGGCAGATTCCCACAGTCACAAAGAACAGGCCAACAGACCTAACTAAGGAGGGCAGATCTAGCAGGGGGCTTTCAGACTCGCCGCTTCACAGTGCTCACTTTCTCAGAATCAGAAGGTGACAAAGACCTCAGGTCCAGGCAGAGTGGCCTCAAGAATTTAAAAAGTGTCAAAAGCTTTTCCTCAAGTTGTGTCAGTCAAGCTGCCTCCCAGCCCTCCTCCCAAGTCAGGGCCAAGTCCTGTCTGAAGACAGGGACTCTCGAGTTCTGAACCAAGGCATCTCAAGTGAGTCCACATGGCCACCTGACAGATGGCCACCGCCAGCCAACAGCCAGCCATCTGCCAGGTCAGACAGCTTTCAAACTGGGTGTGACTGTCAGCTCAGGGGCCTGAGACACCTAGACAACCCGCCACCTGGTGCTGGCTCCTGGAGTCTAAACCAACCTCTGTAGGTCGAACGATGGGGTTGGTGAGATGGATGGTGACTTCCTGGGTATCAGTCTCCAGTGGGCCCATTGCGATAGGGAGGCATTGAGAGTGTGCTCATGTTTTCCAAGGTCAGTCCTGGGACTTGTGTGTGATGCTACGCCATGAAATTGGGGAGGAGAGGAGGTGGCCCTGGCTGTGGACAGCATCAGACCTCAGGGAGGTCACCACCTCTAAGCGCCACTGGGCCAGGCTCAGAGAGAGGACTGAGTGGCGGTGGCGGCTGCCACAGTAAGCTCTAGTGGCAGGCATATCAGACTCCAAGCCCACGTTTGACCTCTGGGACACTTGGGTCTGGAGAGCTCTCAGACCCTCAGATCTTCAGTTTCCTGTTCAGAAAGGGAGGGTGGCATCTGTGGTAAGAACTACAGCTGATGCTCACACTGCCCTGTGTGTGCTGGGGCCACGACATGTTAACATGACGGTTAGCATACTCTATCTTCTCTTCCCCATAGGTCGGCAGCGTCTTCGAGGCCAAGGGTTTGGTCCCCAGTATGCTTTCCACAGCAAAATATTGAGGCACGAATTCTCACCGGGCCACTGAATCCACTGGTGTTCATCTACATCAGCGGTTCTCAGCCTTCCTAATACGGCGGCCCTTTAACACAGTTCTTTGTGGTGTGGGGACCCCAACCATAAAGTTGTTTTAGTTGCTACTTCATAACTGTAATTTTGCCATTGTTACAAGTCATAATGTAAATATCTGTGTTTTCTGATGGTGTTAGGTCACCCCCAAAGGGGTCATGACCTCCAGGTTGAGAACCACTGACCTACATGGTTGGCTGACCTAAGATATATTGTTATTTTCTCCTGAGGTTAACTAGACCCCTTACCCACCCAGGAAAGCATCTCATGGGTGTTGCCCCGGGGAGCACACGCCCCACCCCAGCCTGAGTCCTGTGCAGCGAGGGTCAGAGAAGGAAGCAGGAAGGGGCTCAGGCAGCTGGGGCTTAGGCGCCAGCTTCTGTCTTCCTCACATCACTGCTAGGCCAGGAATGCACTTCCTGGAAGCTGACAGAATCACTCGACCATCTCCTCAGAGCCCGGGGAGGGAGCCTGCTCGTTGTAAGGCAGGAGGAACTGACACTTCGGGTTGGGAATACCAAGCTAAAAGCCTGGTGGCCATACATGCAGCTGTGGTGCATTGTGGGTTGCCAGGCTCAGACCTGGGCCTCTCCAGAAGAATGACCATAAGTACATTTACATGAGGATACGGGCTGGGTGGTCAGCAGACACGTCACAGGCAGAATGTAGGCCTGTCTGCTCTGGGAGTCGGGCTAGCCTGCCATGCACGCATGAGACAGTGAAGTGCACTCGTACTAGAAGTCAAAGGCTAGACCACAAACCCTTTCTCCCTGCCATCTTTCTCAACAAAGAGAAGGTTTCCTGGAAAGTTACCCAGTAAAAAAAATCCACATTTTGAAAGGCCTAAACAACTTCCTCATGACTTTCTCTGTCTGAATGGGGTATTTCCTGGCAATCCTTGCTAGCCTCTAAGACTCTTGCCTTCGTTTATGGAAGAAAGGCAGGGAGCCTCCAGAGGTTCACAGGTCTCCCAGGGCCTCCTGAGCATCTTTGACCACTTGTTATCCCTTAGAAAGAAAGGCTAGGTTGGGGGCGAGCTACCCATGTGTCTAGGAAGAAGGGACACGTGGCAGCAGGACAGGAACCTTGTACAATCTGCGTTTCTCTTCCATTTTCTTCCAAGTTTGGGTGAATCCAGGGATCTGAAGCCGTTACAGTCAACTGAATATCTTTTAGTGACAAGGACAGGAGGAAAAGACAGATCCCTGGGCTCAAGGAAGACGTGAGCTCCCACATTACTGCTATGTCCCCACATTGGATGTCACATGCAGCAAGTACCTGTCTGAGTGTTCATTTAGCTTCCTCTGCTATGCAATGCATGCCTCGTTTGGGCTGGGCCTGTGACCTTCACTCTGTTCTTTCCCAACACCAGCACACTGCATGCACGCTGTGGGCCTGAGGTAAAGACGCATGAAGGAAAGAAACCTTTCCAATTGCCATCTACCTCACTGACTGCAACCCCTGGCCTGCTGTGACGGGGCCAGGTTAGAAAGTCAGAGAGTGCTCTTCTCAACTGCCTTCTCCCCACACAGGGCAGAAAACACAAGAGGGATCACAGGGAATGGAGACTCAGCTATAAAGACTTCGTGGGGGACGGAGACTCAGCTATACCGAGCACACGCCCCACCGCTGCCTGAGTCCTGTGCAGCGAGGATCAGAGAAGGAAGCAGGAAGGGGCGCAGGCAGCTGGGGCTCAGGCGCCAGCTTCCGTCTTCCTCACGGGGGGGGGGGAGCCCACCCGTGTCTCGCGGGCTTCACGGTAACAGCTGTAAGACCTCTGCTGTCGTTATGCTAGAGAGAGGTACCTGCCCAGGCTGCAGCTCCCCTACACCTCGGCCACTGATGCTCGCCGAGGCACAGAATAGCCTTCCCCATAACCAACCCCTGCTCTGAGGTGAACGAAGCCTTCTGAACATGTTAATGCCCTTTATTTTCCACAATGGCTACACATCCCCCTCTGCAACTGCTACAGTGAACTTCCATATGAAAATGACATCCCCTTTCCTGTCACTGTTCTTTGCCACATCTTGCCAGTGTTGTCTTTCCTCTGCCAGTCCCTCAGGTATCTGTACACAGTCAGAAGGTACGGCCATTCTCCTTGCACACTGGAGACCCCTCCCAAGATCCTGCACCCAGGCAGCACCTTAAGCACCATGGTCCTCCATGTTGGGTCAGACCATCCAAGTCCAAGAGGCATCCAAGACTCAATTATTAAAGTAAGTCACCATACCTTTGGTGGCCCCCTAACACCTGGTTTGTGACAGTATGCTTCTGAGTTACTGAGAGCGAGGTACTTCTGGCCTCTACAGTTGTCCTTTGAAGACCACAAACTAGCCGTGCCAGGTTGGGATGAGGCACTGCTCAGAGGCCACGGGGCACAATGGGGCTCCTGGGAACAGGCTGGGGCTCACCTTCTGTGACTTGAGCTCTTTGCTGAGCATCAGCACCTGCTGTTCCAAGGCCACCACCTTCTCCTGGGCTGTGCGGCTCCGAGCGAGTCCATCAGAAAAGAACGGGAAGGTGTTGCTTTGCCGCTTGGGTTTCTGCGTGGGACCCGAGGGCACAGAGGACCTGGGTGCAGACTTGGCAGGATCCTCTGGCTCTTTTTCTGCTTGAGAGAAACATGGACGTCAGGATGGGCAGACCTACAGGTGCCTTACCCATATCTTCAGGCAACAGCATCTTTCTGCATTTTCCTTATGAACTGGAAAGGGGGAAATACACTTTGCTGATTTATGAATGATTACTAGGAATTCTGCGGGAAAGATGGCATTAAGCCACATAATAGTGTAAATGCACTCAATGCCACTGAATGGTGTAATGGAAAGTAATAAAATGGTAAATTTTGTTATGTATATGTATTTTACCACAATAAAACACCCTAACCCAGTGGTGCACTGTATCCCAGCACAGGAGGCAGGGGTAGAAGACTGTAAGTTCAAGGTCACTCTCGGCTCCAGCAAGTTAGAGGCCTGGGATACATGAGACTCTGTCTCACGGGGAAACCAACGGAATCCTTAGTCTTCACCTGGAGCCTGAAGAGGGAGGGGAGCCATGTGAGCCTCAGCAGGTAAACAAAGGTAACACATCTGGAGAACAGACACCTGGAAGATTCTGGAGCGCCCCTCCCCCAGCAGTATAAACCTGAGTCAGCCTGGGCCGGGGGAGGGGACTGACCCACCCAGCTATGGAGAGAAGAAACACACACACACACACACACACACACACACACACACACACACACACACACACACATTAAGTTCCAGCTTAAGCTTCTGTGCAGCTTTTAGGACTCTGCATCTGTACTGGGCACTATCTTTGGCGATACAGTTGCTCTTTGGAGTCACTCCTCACCCTTTTAAGTAC
>NC_034595.1:1224396-1236137 GCF_900095145.1 Mus pahari
CACACACACACACACACACACACACACACACACACACACACACCGTTGCAGGTAGGGAGGAGACAGAGCTTGCTTGGTCTCAGGCTTGAACAACGCTCACCTGGAATGCTGGGGTCAGAGATCGAGGGCTGTTCCCCGCTTTGAGGCTCTCCACTCTGAGGCGAGTGTTCCATGAGTGGCCCGTGGGCTGTTGCTTGGACCTGCTTGTTGCCACGGATGTTGTGCATGGTGTTTCTGAAAGGACATGTGAGGAGCGTGAGGCCAGCAGCGTCCCTGCCTTCCTGCTGCCTGCAGAGCTCTGGCCTCGAAGCATGCTTCCAGTCATTCCAATCGCCCTCCTCAGCACCCTGTATGCTGCATCCCTGCCTCCCCAGCCCCAGCCCAAGCCCCTCGCCCTTCTTACATAGCCCAGTCTACACTACACTTCCCTACCCTTTTATTCCTGGTGAATTTAACACATACATACAGTGATTTCCTTTTAGATTTATTTTTATTTTATGAATGTTTTGCCTGCATGTATGACTGTGAACCATGTGCACTCCTGCTGTGTGCGGTGGTCAGAAGAGGGCATCGGATCCCTTAGAACTGGAATTACAGATGGTTGTGAGCCACTGTGTGGATGCTGGGGCTAGAATGGGTGAGGGTCCTCTACAAGAATAAGTGCTCTTAACCACTGAACCGTTTATTTCCCCAGCCCCCTACAATGCATCATGACCATATCCTCCCTAACTTCCCCCCTCCCATTTCCCCAACCCCCTCTTCCTCAACCAATGCTCTTCCCACTGAGTCCAATTACTGTTGCCTACTTGAGCAAGGACAGCCTACCATTGGTCACAACCCTGAAGAACAATGGCTCTCCCTTACCCAGTAGCCACTAGTTGCCAGTAGTGCCTGAGCCTCATGAGCCCCTCCTCCATTGGTGCAGGAATGACTGGCTGGATCTTGTACAGGTCTTGTACAGGTAACCACGGTTCCTGCCATGGCCACTTATATAAGCTCGGTTCCCGTAACCCCAACCTTGCTGCTGAAGTATGTGCCCCACGTCTGTCACTCTGCTCACGGTAAACTTAGAACAGCAGAACAGTGCCTGTAATAAGAAATTGCTTCATGTTTGTTGAATGGCCTTGCCGACCTAACTTCCCCAAACCCTCTGGCCTCCTAACTAGCATGGCCAAAGGCCACCAGTGGCTCGCAGCTCTGCCAAGGCATGTTGTAAAGGCTTCCTGGCAGCTTTCTACCTTTGCTTTCTCCTTAGACCCAGAGCCACCCTGCCTTGCAGGCTCCACTGACTCGTGGCTACCGAGGGGCTTCACTACATGGGTGCCCAGGCAGCTTCAGACAATGGCTGGTTGAAGCCGAGGCCCCAGTCCAGAGTTCAGACTTAACCTTCCTGTGGTTTACAGAAAGGAACCGGGTAGCACCAGAGGCTGTCCCGAGAGTCCAGACTACAACAAATTCATGGCTCAGCAGATGAAGAGATGGCCCAGGTGCTTAAGCTCCTGTGCAGACACAGCAACTGAGAAATCAGCAGCAAGGGAGAGAGAACCAGCTCCCTGTGCGAGCAGGGAAACTGCAGGCTGGGTAAGGAGAATCCGCCATGCACCACAACAAGAAACACGCCCCCGGGAGGCACGCCTGCTCAGGGAGGGCAGCCATGGCTTGTGACAGAGAGGAGATGGCTTCTGAGAGCCAGCTTCTGCAGGCGTGCTTCCCAATGGAGTTTTGTAGGAGGGGTTCGGAAGGCAGGAAAACTTAGCCACTGGTCTTTGACATTTCCGGAAAGCCGTTTCAATGTAGATACAAGATGTGGAGGAATCCAGTGCCTGGTTTAAATGTGTGTTGCATGTTCCTCTTTGCGATCCCACAATGATCTTACAACTAAAATCATTTGCCATGCAGAAAAAGGCTAACCTCAGCTCCAGCCTCACCCCTGTATGTGTGTAGGGCACAGGTAGACCTGGCTGTTTTCTTCATTCACTATCCACATTTGTCATTTTCAAGACAGGGCCTCTCTAGGAATCCAGAACTCGCTGCTCAGCTAGACTGGCTGGCCAGTGAGCCCCAGAGCGCCTCCTGCCTCTGCTGCCCCTGTGCTCCAGCTATAGATGGGACCTGAGATCACTTATCTCTGACCCCTCTGCTATGTGGCACCAGGGACCAAACACAGAGCGCTGGTGATTCTGAGAGGCAAGGACTCTACCAACTGAGCTACAGCCCCAGCCCTGATCCAATGTTACTGTGCTGACTATCACAGAGTAGCCATGAACGTTTTCTGCCTTACATGAAGGATAGGAAAAAAACCAAAATAAATCTGATATGTTGACTCTTTTTCTGAGCGAGAGAGAGAGAGAGAGAGAGAGAGAGAGAGAGAGAGAGAGAGAGAGAGAGCGAGCACATTGAGAGCTGCCCCACCCAGGTACAGTCCATATTTCCCGTGACTTGCAGTTTTCACTATGACCGGTCACCATTTCAGGTGACACTGCAGCTAGAGGGTATTCATTAAGCACAGTGGACCGGTCACCATTTCAGGTGACACTGCAGCTAGAGGGTATTCATTAAGCACAGTGGGGTGGGGAGAGGTGGACAGACAAGGGGACAGGAAATACGATAGCCCTGGCTGGGTTGTGCTGTCCCCGTGTGAGACCCATCCTTCCAGCAATATGATAGACAAGTCACTCTGGAAAACCCTCATCCCACAAATGCTCAGACAGTGGAGAAACAAAACGTCATCTTACGGACTTTATCCCAGGTCCCAGGAAGGGAAGGGAGTCAGGGACTGAGCCTGATAAAGGCTGTGAAACCTGGGCAGGGGAGAGAAGGATTGTGGGTGCACCTCAGAGTGCCTCCTCCCCTGCCTCAGAGGGACCGCAGCAACTCTTGTTCAGATGCCTGCAGAGCTGCCCAGGGAGGCCATCCGACCCTTCCAGGCTTCTTACAAACGAGTTACTGGGTCTACTCAAATTTTCAGTTCTTTTTCAGTCCATCCTAGCAATTCGTGTCTTTTTAGGAATTTGTTCATTTCATCTAAGTTTTAAAATTTGTTGGCATTACAGTTGTTCACAGCAATCCCTGGAACCTGTTTATTTTTTGACAGGAACTCACTAAGTAGCCCAGGCTAACCCTGAACTCAGAATCTTCTCATCTCAACCACCAAGCCTGGCCCTTACAATCCTTCTTGTTCTGTAAGGTTGATAAGTAATGCCCCCCCCCTTTTTGGTCCCCAACTTTAGTAGGTTTGAAATTTTCTCCTTTTCTTGACCTAAAAGTTGTCAGTTTTGTTGAACTTTTAGAAGGAAAACTGATTTTATTTTATTCACACACATGCCAGGTCAGAGAACACTCTTGGGAGACAGTTCTCTCCCTCCACTAAGCGTGTCCCAGGGATTGAACTCAGGTCATCCGGCTTGGCAGCAAACACCTTTACCAGCTGAGCCATCTCACCAGCTCAAAACTGTTCTGAAAGATCCAGTCTGCTTGTTTTGGGGTTCAGGATAAGAAAAGAATGGGACTGTATTTTCATGGACTGATTATAGTCATCAGTCAGATTAAGATCAGCATTAGGATTCTAAAACCCTGACCTTGCATTTGGTTAAGACTTGGTTACAAGTTGGACGTGGTGGCACACGCCTTTAATCCCAGCATTCGGGAGGCAGAGGCAGGCGGATTTCTGAGTTCCAGGACAGCCTGGTCTACAGAGTGAGTTCCAGGACAGCCAGTGCTATACGGAGAAACCTTGTCTTGAAAAACTGAAAAAAAAAAAAAAAAAAAAAAAAGACTCGGTTACAAAGAACCAGTGACTCCTTGAGCTGGTCATTTCCCTTCTTGGTTCTTGCTCCCCCCCATCTGACAATAAAAGCACAGCGGGCATGCTGGGGAGGCTGTCAGACCCCATGATGGCTATTAGGCTGTGCTGAGCACTGCTACCCATGGGTCTCAAGGGCACAAGCCACAGAAATTGGGGGAGGACCCAGGGACACATGCCACAGCCAGAGGCACTGGCTAGTGGGTGACAGTCACCACGGCCCACCCTTCCCTCTGTCAGGAGTTAAGCTTCCCCAGCATGTCTGTCACAGGGCTTCTGACTAGTGGTCCTTGGATGTGGGAGGACAAGAGCCCTTCTGGTCCTAGCTGGTTTCTCTGGGATAGGTGCTCTCTACCTTTTACCACTGTCCAGGTAAGCGCCACTCAGCTGAGCCATGGTCCCCGGAGGAAGCATCCCCCTGTATGGCAGGCTCCTGGGGTGGGGGTGGGGATTCTCAGAGTGTGCTTTTCTAGACTTGAATCACTGTGGAGATGCACCTCTAAGTGCTTCCCTGAGGGTGCTTCCCTCGGAACCTAAAGAAAGCTTTAGCTGAAGGGAGGAGACCCACCTTGAATGTGGGCAGCAGCATCCATGGGCAGCAAAGGTTCCAGACAGAATAACAGGGAGGATTAAGCTGAGCGCTACGGTTAATTCATCTCTGCTTCCTGATGGTGGATGCTCATCTCCTGCCCCCATGGAGGTGATGGACTACCTGTTCTCAGACCGGGGCCCGGAACGAGCCCTGCTTCCTTGCGTTGCTTTAGTTAGGGATTTGGTCATAGTAGTGAAGAGAATCCCTCTGTTCTGAAAGGCTTGGCAGCACAGGGGTGATGACCACCAAGGGGACAGCACCAAGCAAGCTGGTCATCCTCCTGGGTACCTCCTGATGGTTTGTGTATGCTCTGCCCAGGGAGTGGCAGGATTAGAAGGTGTGGCTCTCTTGGAATAGGTGTGCCACTATGTGCGTGGGTTATAAATTACTCATCCTAGCTGCCTGGAAGTCAGTGTTCTGCTAGCAGCCTACAGATGAAGATGTAGAACTCTCAGCTCCTCCTGCACCATGCCTGCCTGGAGGCCGCCATGCTCCCACCTTGATGATAATGGACTGAACCTCTGAACCTGTAAGCCAGCCCCAATTAAATGTTGTCCATATGAGTTGCTTGGTCATGGTGTCTATTCACAGGCTTTAACTAAGACAGCTCCTCTGCCATGGGGATAAGGAACAGATCCACAACACACTGTGCCCGGGCCCTCCTCTGGGCCACATTCTGAGAGCGACACCATGATGTATTCCACTCACTTTATCTTCAGGACAGCCCAGGAAGTGGGTACTATGAAGTGTCCCGATGGGCAGGCGACTGGAACGCACAGTGGCTCGCTATACACTCGTCCCAACAAAGTCTCTGGCAGTGCTCAGCATGCCCCTCATCCTGCCCCTGAGGACCACCTGCGCTTGGGCAGCACAAACGCAAGCTCAAGGCCTGCCAGGGCCTGCGGCGAGCACCCGGGCAGCTCTCATCTCCCCATGCTGTCTGGGTTTCCTGCAAATGCAGGCAACTCATCTTGCAATATTGTCCTTGCCTCACATCTGGAACTCTCACAAGTGCCTGGGCTACGCTGTGAAACTTCCTTTCTCAGTCTCCACGAGTCCCCTGTTCCACGTCTGTGGCTGTGGCCTCCCTCAGGCACAAACCACCTGGGCTGGCCTTCCCAGTCTCCTCTTCCCTTTAGCATGTTCCTAACACACTAGTTCATCAGCATCTCCTGAAGGCTCCACCCTGCACCCTGGGCTGCTCACCCATGCTCCCTGTGCCCCAGGCTTCTCTTTCCAGCTCAGACCTCTCTCCTAGGCTCCGTGTGCCTCTGTCCACATGGCTGTGGGTTAGCTCTTCCTCCAGCCAGCAGGCCTGAGAGGATACACCTCATCTTTTCTCGAAAGCCTGTTTCTCTCTTGGGAAGGACAATACTACCCTCTCAGACATACACATACATAAAAATTACAAAATAAAAAAAATTAAAAGCAGTCAGGTCTTGGCATGGTGGTTCATATTTGTAATTCCAGCACTCAGTAAGCTGAGACTGGGGGACTGCTGCAAGTTTAAGGTCAATTGGGGCCACAAAAGGATGGTCAGGCTAGCTTGGGGCCACAGAGTAATACTTTGTTTCAACACTCTCCACCACAAAGTAGTTGACATGACCTACCAGACAAAGTACATTTGTGAGAAGTAAATAGTTTGATATGAAATCATCGCTTGGTGTGATCTCAGTTTTCATGAATATATTGAGCTATATACACCTGCCAAGCAAGGCCAGTGGTAAGGCTATGGGTAATTTTTAGTGATTTTTTTTTTCTGTTTAAATTTTTGTTTAAGTGTGGCATGGTGTGGGGCGGGGCGGGGCAGGGCGGGATGGGAAGGGGTGTATTGGGGTGGAGTGGGGTGTGTCGGGGTGGGGTGGGAAGGGGTGTGTCGGGGTGGCTGGTGCTTGTGCCACAGGGGACAGCTCTAAGGAGTTGGTTATTTCCTTCCACCTATATGCACACTCCAGGAACTCAAGTCACCAGGTCTGAGTGGAAAGTGTTTTACTGGATGAGACCTGTTCTTCTATTTTGAAGCAAGATCCCCGCTATGTAACTCAGGCTGGCCTTGAACTCATGACACTCCTGCCTCTGCCTGCTGAGCCCTGGGACTTTTTAAATCACAATGTGACTAACTGAAAAGCTCACGGTCCACCCCTGTCCATCTCTCTGCAGGACCACACCAGATGGAGCTCACAGAAGGGGCACGTGCCCCCTCCACACTCACAGAACGGCCGCGCCCACCGGCACTTACTGTATTTCAGTGCCCAGATGCTTCAGGGAGATGTTCTGAAGGGCTGAGGGCATGGCAGGGACAGGCTGTAAGGCAGCTGCTGCACCCACAAGTCCAGTGGGCGTTTTCACAGGGCACAGGAACTCCTCCAGCTCGGCCTCCTCTTGCTCTAGGGAGCCAAAGACAGTCATTCAACAATGGCATGAACCAGCGTACTTCGGTAGGGGTGACTTAGTCCTGGGCTGTGGGCACGTGGCTGACAGCATTCGGGGTTGCTACAACTGCCCAGCTAACACACTCGATGCAGGTTATCAGCAGCAAAGTGGCTGCAGAGTGATCGGTTTTGCTGTGAAGCCTTCTCGGGGACTCTTCACAAACGCGCAGCCCACAGGTGACTCTATCTGATAAGCCATTTAAAAAAAGAGGGGAGGCAGAGCCAGGCGGATTTCTGCGTTCAAGGCCAGCCTGGTCTGCAAAGTGAGTTCCAGGACAGCCAGGGCTATCCAGAGAAACCCTGTCTCAAAAAAAAGTCTGAAATGTACCAAAAACTTGATGTGCCAAGACGTCTATCCTAGGGTCGGTCATGTGTAGCATCTTAAAGTAGAAATAACTTTTCCCAGGTTTTTGTTGTTGTTGTTGTTTTATTTTTAGCATATGTATGTATGTATTGGAGGGAGCATATGTAATATGTTCACATGTGTATGAACACACATGCATGTGCATGTGCTATGTGTGGTGCCCAGACGTTGATGCCAGATATCTTCTTGACCACTCTGCTTTACTTACTGACACAGGGTCTCTTGCTGAGCCCAGAGCTTGCTGATTAGGACAGTCTGTTTATCCAGCTTGCTCTGCATCTCTTGTCTCTGGCTCCTTAGGAATATGGGGGTTGGGGGTGTGTGTGCAAGGTACCACACCCACCCGGCTTTCCCATGAGCTCTGGGGAATCTGCATGTTGTTTCTCAGGCTTGCATGGCAACCCTTTATCTATGGAGCCACCTCTCTAGACACCCCCCTTTTTGGGGGGATAGAGTCTCACTAAATTACTCATACCTGGCCTGGATCTTGTAACCCATATTCCAACGCTCAAGAACCTAGGATTACAAGTGCACACCACCAAGCGGCTAGAAATGAAGACTTTACAGCCCAGGAGGAGGCTAGGTAAAGCAAGATGCCTCCACCCGACTGTCACTCAGCTACATAAAACATGTTGATGAAGAACACAAGAGAAGTGGGCAGAACGCCTTAATCTCAGGAGGCTGAAGCAGGAGAATTGCTGTGAGTGTCAGGCCAGCCTGGCACACACAGTGAAACCTTTTCCTCAAGGGAACATAAAAGAACAGACATAAAAAATGATATTAGGTGGGAAAATGTTAGATTAAAAAAAGGGAGTTACATGTTGGGCATGGTGGCGGCGCACATCTTTAATTCCAGTACTCAGGAGGCAGAAGCAGGTGGGTCTCTTTGAGTCTGAGGCCAGCCTGGTCTACAAAGAGAGTTCCAGGACAGCCAGGGCTACACAGAGAAACCCTGCCTTGAAAAACAATAACAATAACAACAACAACAACAACAACAACAACAACAAAGAACCAAGAAAAAAGAAAGAAAGAAATGGAGTTACAGCTGGTCTCGAGCACAGGCCTCTCTGTGGGTTAGGGATGTTGCCGAGATGTAGAGGCTCCATGATTCAAGGTTCCAAATCTCAATTAAAACAAACAAACAAAACTTCTTAATCTTAAGAGTGTCTGGAACCACCATCACTATGGTGGCTAATTATACATATAGGAACAAGATTTAGATCAATTAGTGGCAAAGACGTCTAGTCAGCCATCATTCTGCATCTAAATACCAGCCACTTGTCACAGGGCAGTTCAAAACTGCCACCTAAGGAAAAATCACTAGGGTCACAGGGTCTTAGTGCCAGTCACCCAAGCGACACCACGCAGGTTACTTTACGGCCTCACTGAACTGCTTTGCTCCCCTGCATCGTCAGCCTCTCTAACCTTCAGTGCCGCTCTTGTAACCAGGAAGTAGCACTGCCAATGGGTTCCTGCCTGGCCATCACCACGCACGCCTTAGCGGGCTTCCACCGCACCGTGGGGATAAAGGGCATGCATTTCACTGTATGAGTCTCTTTAACCATGGCCTCTGCTTATGCCCACCGAGGTGGTGCATGCCCTTAATCTCAGGAGGCATCTTTGAGTTCAAGGCCAGCCTGGTCTATAGAGAGAATTCCAGGACAGGGATGACTATGAAGAGAAACCCCGTCTTGAAAAAACAAAAACCAACCAACCAACCAACCTTCCGCCATAAAGCACATTTCTTTTTGTTTTGTTTTGTTTTTGTTTTTTGAGACAGGGTTTCTCTGTGTAGCCTTGGCTGTTCTAGAACTCACTCTGTAGACCAGGCTGGCCCCAAGTGCTTGGATTAAAGGCATGCACTACCACTGCCTGGCATAAAGGACGTTTCTAATAAAGGCAGTAAGTAAGTGGGTAAGAGGTTTAATGTTCTTGGGTAAAATATGTGTCAGACTAGAGGTTTCTTTCCGGTTAAAGCTGGATTTTCAAGATAAGGACAGAGTGAGCTCAGTGGTGACTCACTGTTCTGGAACCTGACCTTTAACTACGTTAGCTTTTGAAGATCTTCAAGTTTTGGACTAGCCAACCTGTGTCAGCTAACTTTGTATGCCCTTATCACTGCGTATGGCCGGTATGGAGCAACGTGGAGGGACTCTCTACCTAACTTAATACATGCTTAGATACTTAAGTGTGATTAGGTTGCGTGACTGGATTATGAGTGAGCACGCTAGTCTCAATTTCTTGTGTTTCTCACTAAGTTTGCTACTGTAAAAATTTTAGTTCTACCTTCATAACTAGAAAACAAATTTATATTCATTAAAAATAAGAAGCTACAAAGAAATATTAAAACAGAGAAATATCACAATCCTAAATACTGATGAGTAGAGTATAGTTGTTTTGCATTGGTATACAACCCAAAGTACACTAACAAGAAAGGAGGCAGAGGTCAACACAGCATTTACACTGGCAGTGTCTGTAAGATGAACTATGGATCATAGCACTGCATTAACACTGGCCAAGTCTATAAGATGGACTATGGATCATAGCACTGCATTAACACTGGCCGTGTCTGTAAGATGAACTATGGATCATAGCACTGCATTAACACTGACCATGTCTATTAGGATGGAACTATGGCTGCCTTTTCTTCTTTACTGCCTCCCCTGGTATCCTGACAAGAATTCTTCTAGAGCAAATGACTTCAAAATGTTTCATGTTAAATTTCTAGGCTAAAAAAAAAAGTGTAAGAGAAAGGATGTGGCATGTCTGGGGTTAACAGTGAGTGTTACAGAAAGTGGGAAAGTAAAGAATAACCTCTAGGACCTTATCTGTGCATCACATCTGTAAAGAAGGTGTGCATATAAAAGCACCTATCACCGCGGTAATGGGCGGGTAGTGTGGGAGTGGAGGCTGCTCCACAAAGGCAAGAAAACCTGTCTGCAATCCCTTAGACAATAGTAGGTCACACGCTGCTAAATCCCAGCAGGCCCTGTCAGTTGACTTGGCAACAGCGCTCAAAGCCTCCTTTCCACCCCCCTCTCCCCAGACCAGGCCTGGGCTTTGGGGGGGGGGGGGGGGGGGGGGGGGGGGGGGGGGGGGGGGGGGGGGAGGGGGGACTGGAGGAAAGGAGTGGAAGCTAAGTTGCAGGATGCTGAGGCAGCCAGCAGAAGAAGTCACAACCCAAGCCCCGGGTGGCAGCTGGGGCAGAGAGCTGACCTGGCAGGCTGAGACAGTCCCCAACTCAAGCCAGAGAAAACTCCCTGTGGGAGGAAGAGTTCGGCTGTGAGGGCTGTGAGTGTGGCCCAAGGCCCAAGCCCACTCCTGACCTGCGTGAGGAGGGAGGGTCTGGGCACCAGAGCTGAATCTGTGGACAAGGACCGGGGTAACTGGATGGGAAGGCCATGTGTGGGGCGTGGCTAGGAAGATGGGCCACAGTGGGTGGGTGTGGTGGTGGTGTATGTGTGTATGTGATTGGGGGGAGTATGTGTGCTTGCATGTATATGTGAGAGGAGAATGTGTGCATTTGTGTGTATGTGTATGCATGTGTATGGATCTCTGTAAATGTGTGTGAGGGGGAATGTCTGTGTGTGTGTGTTTGTGTGTGGTTTGTTGTTCAGCAAAAGCCTGAAGTGCTACTAGACCTGCCTTTGGTTAGAAGATCTGAGCCCAGGCATTGTTTCCAAAACAAGCAAATGAAAAATCAAGATGGCTGCTCTCCACCCCGTGTTCTTCAAGGTCAGAGGACACACGTGGTGGCCTTACCATGCTGAGACCCGCACTTCCCACTGGAGACGGATTTGATGGCACAAGGCCTGGAGAAAGGCCCCATTGAGGGACCATGCTAGGCACGTCCAGCAGCTCTCAAGAGTTCTCTTCCCAGAGGGCTTGGGCCCTCGCTACAGGGAAGTCCCTGCCCACACAAAAAGAGGGACAAGGCCAGGAGTTTGCCGCTTCCCCGTGTAGCCCTGATCACCCCCTCAGTTCTGAGGTGTGAGCTTGTCTGCTGCAGCTTGAACTGTAGGGTAGGCATTTCCTTACCAGGGGCCTTTGCTTCCTCTGCTATAAAATGAGAATAACACCTGGGAGACAAAGGGTTAAATGAGATGGCAGTGCCCATGCTAGAGGAATATAGTAAATGGGATGGGAAGTTTTAATGACAGACATTTAGGAATGTCTGCTGTAAGCTGTGACTTCCTCTGGCAATGCATAATTATAGAAATCTGTCAGTTTTCCTGATTGTTCTTGGCTCTCTGAAGGCCACTGTGTAGGTGAAGTATAAAATAGAAATTGGAAATGCTAAAGAGCTGTAGAGAACACGCCTTCGGATTGCCCAAGGGTGTGACAAGACTTTTTCTTTCTTTCTTTCTTTCTTTTTTTTTTTTATAGGACCCAGCCTCTGTGACTCAAAGTCAGAAGTGGATCAGGAGGCTTGCATAGCAGTCAGCTTCCTCAGGAAGGATGGGGAGGGGCTGAGGTAGGGCAGCATGCTCCAGACAGTTAGAGTAAGGTTCACCAGCTTGCTCAAGACTCACCCCAGGGGGAGCGGGGGGG
>NC_034595.1:1236150-1238592 GCF_900095145.1 Mus pahari
GGGGGTGAGGGGATGGAGGGAGTGTGGGGGATGGGGATGGGATGGGGGAGGGGGAGTCAGGCATAGTAGCACATGAGATCACCATGGGTTTAAAGTCAGCCTGGGCTACACAGTGACACTGAAGCCATCCTGGGCTACAAAGGGAGGAGGTAAACAAACATCGGACTCCATAAAGTCCCTTCTGTGTGTGCGGGCATATGTGTGTGCGCGATGCAGGGAGATTCCACTCAGGGCCTGGATCTAGCTGGGGTAGGCTTGCTCTAGGATGGAAAGGCTGTCAGAAGGGAAAGTCTATACGTCTGCTTCCAGAATCTCAGCCAGCGCTCTCCCTGAGACACCACCACCCTGGCTATAGGGCCAGCATGTAGCCTGCCCCATGGGCAAAGCAATGCTAACCCCAAACAGGCCTAGTCATGAGTGCTGATGCAAAGCTATAGAACTAGGGACCCGGATCAGGTCTGGCACAGGCTAAGGGGCCAATGGGGTTCCACACCATGCCTTTCCAGCCTAGCTCTTTCTGTTCAACACACAGGAAGGAAGATCTCTCATCTCTACTCTGAAGCTGATAATGGCAACTGCGTCAACTCAGGCTATAATTTTCCACACACAAGGCTGCCTGGCTGACTGGTTGAGGGAGTTGATATGAACCACAGGAGGAGGACAGGTGCAGAGAAATCCTTCAAAACCCTGCCTGTCATCTCAGAACCTGGCTCAGGAGTTCCAGAACAGCCTCAGCTACAAAGTGAATTCAAGGCCAGCCTGGGCTACACGACACACTGTCTCATAGCAAAAAACCCAACAAAACAAAACAAAACAAAAAGACTGCCCAAGGAAGTTAATGACTATTCACAACAAGGACAGGAGCAGTTGTTATTGAGTATCGATAGCTCGTGTGGGTGTACTGTTATAGCAGTAATAGCATGTAGGTACTATTATGATAGCAATAGCATGTATATGCTACTACAATAGCTCCAGCCCAAGCATGCATGTGGTAATAATAGCATGAGTGTGTTCTTATGATAGAAATACTACTACTGTGTACTACAGCATGGACTACTGTGATATATATACATATATATACATATACATATAGTGTGTGTGTGTGTGTGTGTGTGTATGAGAGAGAGAGAGATAGTGTCAGCATACATGCTAAGATAGTACTAGCACTCATGTGCTTGTAGGTTCTATGATGAATAACAGCCTAACAACAGTGGGCACACATTAATTGTGCAGTTACCATGAACCAGGCCTGGGTGCCTAATATTATACTTTACAGTCCTTTTCTCGGTCCTAAAGTTCAATATATTTACCCTTACATTTACTCCCCAAATAACTACTGATCATGTCAGGCTGGACTCTATGGACTGGGTGACAAAGGACACAGGTGACAAGGAAATGGTCCCTACTCTTAAGGGCTAGTAGGTGGAGACTGACAAGGATGTGATAATCAGAACACCGTGGGACTGCTGGCTCTGTAGTGTTTGAAAAAGCGAGAAGGACCTACAGTGAGTCTAGGGGACAAAGTCCTGGGATGCATCCAAGGAGAGGTTGACAAGATGAGTGGACATGGGCCTCGCCTTACAGAATAAGTAGGAATTTACCAGGCGAAACAGGGACACGAGATCCCCCTCCTAAAGCAGGGCACAGAGTGGGTTCTGAGGGGCTGGCAGAAATGTGGGTTATCATTTTAGAAAGCCCACTTAGACTACAGGGGACAGGTGAGACACTGGTTGGGAGAGGCCACTGGAGACGAGGGTGCTGGGGTTTTCTAGCTCAGAGAATCAACCTAGGGCATAGCAGTGAGGGGAGCTAAAACTGGTATGCAGTTCAGGAGTAAGAGGCCCAGGGCAGTGCTCAACTGGACCGGCTGGTAGAGACTGAGGAAGGGTAGGGTGTGGTCTGCTGTTGGGCAAACAAGGGAGGGGGGACTCTCACAGACAGCTGTGCTCAATGTTGGAAACAGGAAGAAGCACCCAGGCACTGTGGTCCAGGAGGCATACGGCTGCAGCCCTGCCCTGGCTAACTGGCCTGCCAACTGAGGTGGTTACGTTTTAGACACTGACTCGGTACCTGACTCTGCTCTGTCTGGCAGAGGCAGCTGTGGGGTGGTCCAGCCACAGCACAGGGGTGGGAGAAAGTGCAATTTCCCCAGGCTTCTCCATGTTGGGATATTCTACAGCCTGGGATTTAAAAAGCCTTCACTCACAGCAAATCATGATGGCACATGTTCACTATCCTAGTGCTAGGGAGGCCAAACTGGGCTACACAGCAACTCTGTCTGCCTCTAAAATCCAAGGGTAAGAGTTGGTGGCTTAATGGCAGAGTGGTTAGCTAGAATTCATGAGATCCTGAATTCAACCCCTGGTAAACACACACACACACACACACACACACACACACAGAGAGAGAGAGAGAGAGAGAGAGAGAGAGAGAGAGAGAGAG
>NC_034595.1:1238622-1251654 GCF_900095145.1 Mus pahari
AGAGAGAGAGAGAGAGAGAGAGAGACAGACAGACAGACAGACAGACAGACAGACAGACAGAGAGATTTGCAGGCACAGACAGAGAGATTTGCAGGCAATATAGGACAAAGAGAATGTGTTCTCTGAAAACAGGGTCAACGTAATGGAGAATCACCACAGACGTGTGTAAGAAGCCAGCACTGTACTTTCTCACAGGTGAGCAGGCGTAGCTTCCTGAGATGTCCTCGGGATGTTACAATGTTCTGGGTGCTGACCCTATGCAGACATTGCTCTAAGCATCTGCGGCATATGGATTCAGCTAAGCCTCGGAAGAATGCTAAGACAGATCTAATTCTTTTTCACCTCATTTGCAGGGAAGGAAACTGCATCTCAGAGGGGCTTGGCAACTCGTCTGAACTCACCTGTGGCTGAGACCTGAACTCAAGCAGCCAGCCCAGGTTCCTGTCCTAACCCATCCTACATCCTGGTCATTCCTGGCTCTGCTTCTTGGCTCCTCCCACGCTCCCAGCAACAGGGGAAAAGCCTGGCTATCAGATGCTTGGGTATGTGGATGGAGACCAGCCCCCTGGTACCTAGCTTGAGGTGCAGCGTGGGCCCATTCTCAGCCAGGGCGGCAGCAGGGGCGGCGGGAAGAGCAGGTGGGCTGTCGTGGAACTCCCAGCGCTTCATCTGCAGCTGCTGTAGCCAGTAGAGCATGACCTGCTTGGTGGCCGCCTGAGAAGCACAAGCATTGGTTAGTAAGGTCCCAGGCCGTAGGGTAACACTAGGCCTGGCCTACAGAGCTCACAGAAGACTCAGGAACTCTGTCCACTGTGTGTGTGTGTGTGTGTGTGTGTGTGTGTGTATTCACTTCTGTAATGGCACTAAAAAGAATCAGGCTCTGTGGGGCTGGAGAGATGGCTCAGTGGTTAAGAACACTGGCTGCTCCTCCAGAGGTCCTGAGTTCAATTCCCAGCAACCACATGGTGGCTCACAACCATCTGTAATGGGCATCTGATGCCCTCTTCTGCTGTGTCTGAAGACAGCGACAGTAAATACACATATATGAAATAAATATGACTGGCACAGAGGGCCTAGAACAAGCAGGGCCAGAAAACAAACAAACAAAACCAGGCTCTGGTTTTCTCCTTAGGGGCTCCTCAATGTTTCTGTGCCTCTGTTTCCTCAATTGCTTTGTGGTGATGTCAGTCACTAGTTTCCCAATTGATGGACTTAACAGCTGTTTTTACATCCGTTAGCTTGCTGGATCATGTGGGGGAAGGCAGAGTGATCAGCCTTTCCCCACAGATGAATACAGGTGACCCAGGCCCCAGAAATTAGGTTTCTCACTTGTAGACTGGAACTTCATTTTAAATATACTTTTAAAGGTACAAGCCTTGGTGGGCTTAGATGATGGGCGGCTTGCTGGAGCAGACAGCCTCAAGGCTACGAAAGGGTGGCAAAGGCTACAGACCTGCGTAGGGAGACAGGTTGTCACCGTGAGCTTCAGCTGTCAACATGACATAAGACTCACCTGGGAAACAAATGGTGACGTAATCAAAGAATGCCCTGCACAGGGCATCAGATTGCCTGTAGCCACATCTAGGCAGGTATGTCTTGGTCAATGGTTCTCAACCTTCCTAATGCTGCAACTCTTCAACACAGTCTCTCATGCTGTGAGGACCTCCGACCATAAAATTATTTTAGTTGCTACTTCGTAACTGTAATTTTGCTATTGTTATGAATCATAATGTAAATGTCTGATATGCGACCCCCAAAGAGGTTGCAACCAACAAACAGGCTGAGAACCACCATACTCTAGGCTTCCACAGAGGAGGCTGAGCAAACCAGAAAAAGCAAGCCAGTAAGCAGGGTGCCGCTATGGGTTCTTCCTCCAGGCTCCTGCTGGAGTTCCTGCCCCTCAGGGAAGGACAGTGGTGTGTAAGGAAGCCTTGCCTTCCCAAATTGCTTTTGGCCACTGGCGTTTCTCAAGGAGACAAACTCAACTAGAACTCTCAATTTCTATGAGAGTCCCTTGGCCTACTACTCAGATAGGTATCAATGATATCTACCAGTCTTTTCTTTCCGAACTCTGTTCCTCCGACGCTTCCATTTCTCTTAGGCTTCACCACAACCCAATAGTCCCCAGACAGACACAAGCACCTCATTTTACTCCTGAACTCACTCGACATGTTCACACTGGCAACTACTCTAACAGAGGCTCTGCTAATGCCAGAGACCGACCCTGTGACAGGCAGGCTGGCACACATGACCTCAGTTCATACTGAGGTTCATAAGGTAGCCCTTAGATCTGACCAGAGTTTACTTCAGATGGCACGGGTCTGGGTGTTTTCTTCACCGTGAGGTCTCTTCTGTCTTCACTAGCGCAACTAGGACACCTGCCAATTCCGATACCCTGCGTCCACGGCCCTAACACTCCTGTTGCCTGCATTTTCTCCAGGGCCACAGCTCCTGCTCAGCCGTCATCCCCTCCTGGGCTCTCTGCTTACCAGCTTCTTCTTACCCCAGTTTGCTCTCTGCCCAACAGCCAGGCTGAGCTCTCTGAGCACTCTAATCTCATTGCACTCTCTTAGCTTAAGGCTCTTAGACAACTTCTACAGCCTAAAGACAAAGTCCAAGGCCCTGGGTCTCACTAATGTCTCCCCCTTCACCTCCATCCTTTGGGCACCTATGTATGCCAGGCTCCTGTGTCTTGCCTGTGACTCATAGTTACACTGTCTCCCACCTGTCTGCCTATGCTCTCTCAGCATCATCGTCTCTCTCCTGTCACATCTTGTTTAAAGTGACGATGTCTTTCTGAAAAGCTCCCCTCCTCATTTGGAGGAGCCAATCCCTCTGTCACCACACTGTTACTGTCCAAACTCTTCACAGAGTCTCCATAAGGCACTTAACCATGCCTGTCACTTTCCCCATCACACCTTGAGCTGTTTGAGAATGAGGTGCAGAGTCGAGCAAGTCTGACTTGTTCCATGCCCCAGAGCCTAGCACAGAGCCAGGCATATGTATGGACTAATTAAAAAAAAAAAATCATGTACTGAGGGACCCTGACCAAAAGCACTTGTGGAAAGAACACAAGACCTAAGCCCACATGACCTCTAAAATGTCCTTTCTGGCCTAAAAATTGGATTCCAGTCTAGTCAACCGGCCACACTGCCAGGAAAGGAGAGCCACACCTCCTGGCATCCTAGTATCTGGGCAGCTGCGGGTTGAGGACATAGGGAGACAGCGACCAGGCAGTGGAAAAAAAGACCTTCACCCTTGCACTCCTGAGCCTAGAGAACCAAGCCCACACCTATCTTCCCAGATGGGTAACAGGACACTTCCCCTTAACATGATAGATAGGTTCTGACCTGTGGCTCCATCACTCTGTGTGTGTGCATACGTGTTTATTCAAACGGTATTTACTAAGAACTCACTAGTTCAGGCATGCCTGGATGAACAATCTAGGCCGATCAGTGAACTTACATATTTTCCTTGCTAACCTCTGCCCATGTCTGCATTCACTCCCGTTGGCCAAAACACCAAGACATGAATCAGATCCTGGCCTCAGAGAATGCGACCACAGTATCCTGACTGCTTCAATATCAAGTTTTGATACAGCAGTGGAAGATTTTAAAAAGTGAGCCACATCGTTGTAAATGCCTGGGCTGGGCCATTCCCTTTTGTCTATGATTCAGTTTCTTGATGCATAAAAGAAGTCCTTCACCCTTGCCTGTGGGAAGACAATAAGGAAATGGTGTGAAAGCTAAGTGGGACAGCTCCAGGCTCTGGGCACTGGATGGTGATCACTGTCCGGGTCAATTTATGGCGGCCATGCATTCGCCCTGAAAACTAGCTCGAGCTGTAAAGTGGGGAGTTCCACTTACCTTGAGGGTAATAACTCGGCTGGGAGTCTTGATTTCAAAAGTGCCCTCCTCCTCAGCGTCCGCCTTACAGTCAAAGACCGCACTGGAGAGATCGATGCTGTCCAAGGGGTTAGCATCCTGCGCGGTGCGCGAATAATACAGGTGGCACTTCCTCTCATCGTAGAAGAACCAGCGGCATTTCCAGCCCTTGATGGGTCCTTTGCCGCCAAACTTACTTAAATACCCACAGAGTTTCTTAGGGACCGAGTCTAGAGGCCGGGCGCAGCCCTGCGAGTCCCCGGGAGATGCCACCTCGGGCTCCCTGGCCAGGCCCGGACTCTGTGTGGACTCCGAGGAAGAGGGGGTGCGCTCGGGGGCGTCCTCCATCGCTGCTGGCCCGCTGCACAGGCCTGCGGCACCGGAATGCCGGAGGTCCGGCGGGCACCTGGAACGGACGATACCTGGCTGGGGCGGAGCCGGTCCGGTCCAGCCCCCAGAAGAAGGCGGAGAGCACCCCTGCGGGCGGCGGAGAGAGCGCCTTAGACGCTTGACAGCAAACCCAGCGCCCGGCGGCAGGCCCCGCCCCCGTGACGCGAGGCCCGCCCCGGGCCCCGCCCACCAGGCCAACTTCCGGCTTTTCCTCCGTGCTGTCGGCCATGTTGCTCGGTCCGCCCGCGGCGCGTGCGGGCGCCTCTGTTTCAAGGCGAGGTCTTTTCTTCCTCCGAGGCGCTTTAACCGTGGGGAGGGATGCAGGAAGCCAGGCCAAGCTACGTGGCCGTGGGGTTCGCGTGGAGGCGCTGGAGCATGGCGTCCTCTCCAGCCGCCGCTCTACGGGTGCCGCGCGAGTCACCGCTGGACGGCGCATCGCGCAGCCATTGGCCGAGGGAGCGCACGGGGTTGGGGTGGGGGGCGGCAGAGCGCTCCGTTCCCCATCCTGAACCTAAGAAAGTCTGGAAGTTTCCCCAGTCACCCCCCGCGATCGCTCTGGTCGGCCACCAGCTCCGCCACCACCCCTGCCTCGGCTCGCTTTCACCTTGCAGCCCCAGTCGCCTCACCTCCGGCGCCTTGCTGCAGTGGCTGGAACGCGGAGCACCGCGAGGACGGAGCAGAGCTTTAAATGGAAGGGCTAGGATCCTTCTGATTCCCGCAACCTCCTGCCTCGGTTTACTAAAGCGTCCCGAGGCGTGTTTCGCCACTAGAGCGATACACCTTGTTCCGGTTCACCTCTCTAATGGAGCCTCATCTTTCTTGCCCGCTACTTTGCTGGTCACCTCAACTCCCTTGTGCGATCCGTTTACAGGCAAGGGGTTTTTAATGGAGCGTAGTATGGCAGTAGCGACCCGCTCTGAGTACCTGTATATTTTTAAGATTCTCTAGCGTTGAGCGACTTTAACTACTAAGGTTTTCTCACATAAGGATGGGCAGGGCTCACACCTACCCTTCCCTCCACGACAAGCGAACTTATGGTGAAACTAAGGAACCCTCCTAGACTTGCAGAGGCCACTGGGCACTTGATTTTGTGGATGGGGAAGGTTACAATCAGTATTGTCTACTAAATACCAGGGGGATCTCTTTATTGGAAACAGATTATTTTCTCATCCCAAATCAACACTGGCCATTGTACCTCTGTTGATAATTTTACATTTTAAAGAAATTCTTCAGTATTTCCTTGACCCACACCTGTCTATCCTTAGAACTGAAGCTCCAAATACAGGAGGTAGAAAGGGGTGAGTCTTCAATAAATGTTAGCTGCAACTAAAGATCAATAAACGACTTAAAAGCAGTAAGCCACCAAGAGGACAATAGGGTATTTAGCAGAATTCATACCACTGAAAACTGGAAAACGCTACAATTAAATCATTAAGATAGGATCTCATATAGCACAGGCTAAGCTCAAGCTTGCTGTGTAGCCAAATATGACTTTGAATTTTGAACAGTCCTGCTATTGGCAGCAGAGCCAGACACAGCAGCTGTGAGTTCTCTCAAACCTTTAGGGACCTCAACCCACGTGAAACTGAATCCTTGCCTGTATTGCAGAGACGAGCTTGCGGCTGCACCAGTAAGAAGCAGATTGGAGCGTTTTAAAAAAGGTGCTCAGGAAAACAAGGCAGTCCTGGAGTATGGGTGTGGACTTCTCAGAGTCCCACTTCAGTCTTAGCTCTAGCCATATGTACTGTTTTAGTGGCTTCAAGTGGCACCTCAAAGGATTACTAAGGAATTTTACTTTTGACCTCCTTTCCAATAGTGAGAGTTAGGCTGGCTCTGGAGGTACCTTGGCTGGAATTACAGTATGATAAGATAAAACCAGGATCAATTAGAGTTACACAAGGCACTTAGGACATCTCTTACCCCAGAGGGGGTTTCTAGTGAGATTCCTAAAAAATTGCAGGTTTACCGATAGGAAGAGAGAGGCCTGAAGCAGTTGTTCCTCGTCTTGATATTCTCAGTAAGCAAGAGACTTCGACCAGACTCGAGAGTGAAAGGCTGCTTCCTGTATTTGAATAATTTTCCCAGTTTTTTTTTATCTTGGGCCCATTTCCTAACTATTGAGATTATAGGAATGCACCTCCGTGCCTGGCTGCAATGGGCTTTCATACTGCTTTTAGCCTTTATAAGAGTCATAGAAAGGACATAAATAAATGACAAGAATTCTGTGATAATGCTAACTCTCATAGAGAACATCCAGTCTCTTAAGTTCCAGGTCAGAAAGAGATTTTTGGTTTCCATAAAGAATCTGTGCAAATACCACAATGACATAATGTATGAAAGCAATACAGACAAGTTAATCTTGGGCTGGTTAGATGGCTGGGGTCAGGGTGCTTGCCGCACAAGCCGATGACCTACCTGAGTTCTGTCCCTGCTCCCACACGGCACGAGAGGACGGGCCCAAACGGTGCCATCTGACTTTTGTGCAAGTGCATGTGCACGCGCGCGCGCACACACACACACACACACAATGTAATCTTTAAATTAAAAAAGTTAATCACAGTTTCCTTCAAGCTTTTGAAATAAAATCAAATTCCCTGTGTAACTAAATAAAGGAGGACATAGTGCTGGCTGGGTGTTGGTGGAGAGTCTGACTGAGTTGAGTTCAGTCCCTGACTCCCACAAGGTAAATGGAAAGAACTGACTCCTACAAGTCCTCTCACTGACACACCCGAGCCATCCACAGGTGCGCACACATCCACATACCCTCCGAGCCATCCACGGGTGCGCACACATCACATCCACATACTTTCCGAGCCATCCACGGGTGTGCACACATCACATCCACATACCCTCCGAGCCATCCACAGGTGCATACATAGCCACAAACCCCACCACCAATCAGTTTAAAGTGTACAAGCGGCCATTGTAAGTAATTGGGTAGGAGAGGGGAGAAGCCCATAAAACACTGTTCTCACCAAGAATCCCCGCTCTTGGGTAAGTCACGAGAGCTCATAGACTCCGCTATTAAAATGTTAGCACAATGACAGTCGAGAGCTTTGGGAAGCTGTTTAATTTCTCTGGATTGTAGTTATTTTTGATTTGCAAAGTAGATCTTTAAAAGTCAGATAATCCGCTGGGCGTGGTGGCGCACGCCTTTAATCCCAGCACTTGGGAGGCAGAGGCAGGCAGATTTCTGAGTTCGAGGCCAGCATGGTCTACAAAGTGAGTTCCAGAACAGCCAGGTCTATACAGAGAAACCCTGTCTCGAAAAAAAAAAAAAAAAAAGAAAGAAAATCAGAAAATCCTGGGGTTTTTGTTTTGTTTTTGTTTTGGAACAACATGGGTGAAATTGAATATTTTTCTAAGTGAAAGAAGCCAGGCTCAGAGGGCACATATAAATTAAAATAATTATTAACTCACAGAGACCAAGTTTAGTGGTTGTCAGGGTTACAAAGGATGGATCTTAAGTGACCAATGAAGTCCAGAAATTAAAAAAACCCTTTGCTCACTAATTAACAGTGCCCAATTAAAATTAAAACCTCATCCTAACTCAGGGTTTTCCCTTATACTTTTATAAATTGCCATTTTCCTATGTGCAACATCTGTCTCATCTCTATCCAGGGGCAGCCCTTTGTCCTCCAGGACAAATACCCCTCTCCCTCACCTGTTTTTCCGCTCTCCTTTGTTCTCTTCTTTTCCCTCATCCTCTGTCTCCAGTCTTTGTTTCTTATTCCCTGCCATTTCCCCCTCTGGGACAAATAAATCTCCTGTGTGTTGAGATTTGTGTCTTGGGGTGTGTTGAGCTGGTTTCGAGATTCTCTACACTGTTAATGTTTATGATATGCTAAGTTTATAATTATAAGTACTCTTCTGATGTTTATATTCCTGTAAATAAACACACCAGAGTGGGGGGACATAGCTTTCTAGTTAGAAGCTATTGGCTGTCTTAGTTGGGGTTTTGCTGCTGTGAACAGACACCATGACCAAGACAACTCTTACAAAGGACAACATATAATTGGTGCTGGCTTACAGGTTCAGAGATTCAGTCCATCATCATCAAGGAGAAGCAGGGCAGCATCCAGGCAGGCATGGTGCAGTCAGAGCTGAGAGTTCTACATTATCTGAAGGCTGCTGGTGGAAGACTGACTTCCAGGCAGATAGGATGAGAATCTTAAAGCCCACACAGTGATCACCTATTCCAACAAGGCCACATCTACTCCAACAGGACCACACCTTCTAATACTGACACTCCCTGGGCCGAGTATGTACAAACCATACAGCTTCTTTGCTGCCCATCTTTATAGACATAAAGACTGTCAGACAGTGATCCCAACTGTCTTCATGCCTGAGCCAGCTATCTAGAACACTCCAAGGACACCTTGAGACAGCTATTCATGAGGCTGCAGTTGATGATACTTGGGAGGTAGGGGTAGAAGGAAGAGGAGTTTAAGGCCCGCACACTACATAGCAAGTTCAAGGGTAGCCTGTGCTATATATGTGTTGTTTTATTTGTGTTTCTTTCCTCCTGTCAAGAAGAAAAAGGGGAGGGAGTTGTGGAGAGATGGCTTCGTGGATAAAGCACTAGTCCCGAAAACATGGAGACTGGAGTGTGGATTCCTAGGTCCCGTTTAGCAGTAAAGGCTGGGTAGGTGTGGCTGCCCATCATTCCAGCACTTGGGATAGGGAACCCTGGCAACTGCTGTCCAGGTAGACATCCAGAATCTGCATGTTTGGAGTCCAGTAAGAGACCTGCTTTAATAAAGGGGAGAATGGTTGTACAAAGCAATGAATGGGATCGACTCCAGGCCCCTACAGGCACATGTGTACACCCCCACACACATACGAGAGAAAACAAAGAAGGAATAAAAAGGGGAAGAACAGAAGAACTGAAGAAAGAATTGTCACAGATCACCCTCGCTATAGAAGACACAGACTTAGGCCTGTTTGAAACACTTCATACCAGGCTTTTGTGGTGACGACTTGGACAGGCCATTTCTGTCTTAGCCAGAGGGGTAACGCTTCTCCTGGGCTGTGATTGATCCAAACACTTTTTGGACGTACAAGCAGTCAAGGGTTTGGGGAGGTAGCTCAGTGGTAGAGCATGTCTGGCAAATGTGCATGCATACCCCCCAACCCACAAGGGCCTGGGTTAAGTCTCCAGCACCATGAAATAAAACAAACAATCGGGGACAGGGGTCACACATCAAGACAGGTTAATTGAGAAGTTTCCTTAGAAAATGAAATTTTAAAAAAAGATTTATTTTTTAAAATTATATGCACGTGTCTGTGTGTGAATTTGTACTCTTGAGTTGTAGACACACCCAGAAGTCAGAGGCACTGGACGGACACCTTGGAGCTGGGGTTGCAGGTAGCTGTGAGCTACCCATGTGGGTGCTGGGAACTGAACTTGGGGTCTCTGCATTTAACTGCTGAGCCAATCTTTTTTCTTTTTTAAAGATTTATTTATTTGCCGGGCGTGGTGGCGCATGCTTTTAATCCCAGCTCTCGGGAGGCAGAGGCAGGAGGATTTCTGAGTTCGAGGCCAGTCTGGTCTTCAAGTGAGTTCCGGGTTATTTATTTATTGTTTGTAAGTACACTGTAGCTATCTTCAGACACACCAGAAAAGGGAGTCAGATCTCGTTAAGGATGGTTGTGAGCCACCATGTGGTTGCTGGGATTTGAACTCTGCACCTTTGGAAGAGCAGTCAGGTGCTCTTACCCACTGAGCCATCTCACCAGCCCTGAGCCAATCTTTTTAGCCACCCATAAGAAAAGAAATCTAGGTGTGTGGACATGTTGGTAGAGTGACTACCTTGTATGCACAGGACTCTGGGTTCAAAGTCCTGGCCCTTGCTCCTGCCTCCAGAATTACATAAACAGGTATGGAAGGAGTGTACCCACATAATCCTAGCATCTGAGAGACAGAGGTCCGGAGAGGGAAGCTCAAGGCATTTTCAGTTATAAGGTGAATTTGAAGCTAGACTGGAATACAGCAGATTCCATCTCAAAAAAAAAAGTCAGAATCTCTACCTGTGTCTATAAATGTCATCCAGCACTGTAGCACGGGTAAGGACACAGCCCAGGAGAGTTTCACTTCACGGGGATGCTGGAAAGAATAACTCGTGTTCCTCACTTTCTGGTCTGCTGACGGTTCAATTAAGTCCTCTCTTTATATTCATGAGAAGGCCTGCCCCATAGTGCCTCAGAACATGACTATAATTGGAGATGGGCTTTAAAGAGTTAAGGTACAGGAAAAAAAATCAGGGCAGATCATCTGAGGATGCAGGAGAAGACAGCCAGGCAAAGGGAAAGTCTGAGAAGAAGCCAACCCTGTTGACACCTCAGCCTGGGACCCCCAGACTCCAGCCAATGCATCCACAACCCTGTTCCCCCAACACATGCCCCCCAGCCAACAAGGAGTGTATCTCAGAGACAGCTCAAAATGGTTTAGCACACCCAGGAACTCTCTTGGAAGCCACGATGAATATAAGTGTGAGTCATATCACAGAACTTAGAGTATTTTGAATTAATTTTCAAATTGGAGAGGTTGAATAGATTCCATGGTAGAAATAGAGATGACAGCAGGAGACACATCCAGTGTTGTGCAGCTGAACCGTCTATGTGAGGACAGGAAAGTCACTTCTAGGAGCATTTTGTCCAGCTGGAAAATTGGGTCTTCAGCCGTACAGCTGCCTGGAATGGAGTTTTGCCAACACTGCATAAGTCAGAAGAGGGCCTGCCCTAGAACCCACTGCGGAACCCCAAAGACCAACACTGGGGTTTTGACTTACAGAACCTGGCTGTTTGTGGATCTTCAAGTCTTCCTGTCACAGTTTTGTATGGGTTAGATTGAGAAGCAGAACATCTAGTGTAAGACCCCGAAAGGAGGAACTCCCTCTGGTCCGGTACTCTCTTGGGTCCCCAGAAAATTCTCAAAATACACCTTGCTGTAAATTACATGAGGTACTTTTATTTACGAGGCCTCGGGCCGACTCGTATCTCACGCAGGAGACAGAGGAGTCGACCCCGACCCTCAGAAGTAAGGGGTTTTTGTAGNTAAGAGAACAAAGGCTCTTTACTAGCCACATTCCTAATGATCTAGGGAACAGGTTTTGGGGAATTTTTTAAAATTTAGGGCTCTACACTAGATGGCATCTCACTGGTACAGCTATTTGTAAGCCAAGACCCTCAGCTGGGCCCCTTGATCTTGGAATACTCGGTTTCCAGAGCAGGGGGACAGGAGGAATAAATATGAAAGAGAGAGAGAGACAGGGAGAGGGGGAGAGACAGAGGCAGAGAGAGAAACAGAGAGAGAGAGGGAGGGAGGGAGGGAGGGAGGGAGGGAGAGACACTAAAGCTCCAAATAATAAAGCCCTGCTCCCAGCCATCTGTAATCTGTACTATGAAATCGACACCAGGAGGGCTGACTGTACAAGCCCCAGCTGCCAAGCTGGCATATTGGGGGTTAGGAAACTGAGCCTCCAGAATTTAGTTTGGCAGTGACAATTTTTTTCCTCAGCCTTCTTTCCCAATTCCTAAAAACAGGAATCCTGACATCTGCTGCAGCCCATGGGATGTTACTCTTCCAGGTTTGCCAGAGAAAAGTGAAAATGGGAGGGAGGTCGTTTCAGCTGTGTGTTTAGGAACAACAAGAGGGGATCCCTCTTGATCTAGAGGTATGGGTCGCCACTTATTCTAATGTATGCATTTTTCTGGTTATTATGTCAAAAAGTCATCAACAGGAATCCCTGGTTCCTTCCACTGTTGGGTTAACTGTAAATAGGAACTTGTCAGAAAGTGACACCTTGTGGCTTCTGTGGGTACTGCCCTCCTGCAAAACTTCCCTAAAAATCTTTTACCTAAGAGATCTTCCCCGTGTAACCCTTTATTCCTAAGTATCCCAAAAGCCACGCCACTAATTTAACTTCTTAAAAACCTTTAGTATATTTCCACCTCATTTATTTAGTGGAATCCAGAAAAACTTTCTATCTAAATCACATGTTCCTGTTTAGAATTATATTACACATATTTTAATAAAGAATTTAAGTATGGCTTAGAGGCACATGCCTTTAATCCCAAAAGTCGACAAGCAGACTTAGGCAGAGCTCTGTGAGTTCAAGGTCAGCCCATCTACTTAAGAGAGTTCCAGGACAACCAGGGCCACCAAAATGACTAAGGTAGTGACATCTTATTTTGACTCTATTTGGTGTTTGTTTAGACAGTTCTCAGCTCTCTACTCTGCTCCCACAGAAGTCATGGCTGCCTTGGCAACACTTTTGACATTTCTAAGGCCTTGACCATGGTTCAGATGTATTAAGCAAAAATAATTAAGCTAAAATAACTAAAAGAGATATGAGTAAAAATATGTTATGAAATAACTTATGTACATTTCACTATGTAGAGAGATCTGCCTGAAAAAAATCAGATTATTGGTAGTTATCTTTTATGTATTTTTTCTTTTTCTATTATGGAATAGGAGTAACTTACATGAATGTGATTATACCGTAGTACTGAAAATGTTAAAAACCATTGGGAATGCAACTTGCTTTCTAATAATTTATTTATTTTTTATTTAAATTAAGAGGTTTTTTTTTAAAGATTTATTTACTATTATACATAAATACACTGTAGCTGACTTTAGACGCATCAGAAGAGGGCGTCAGATCTCATTATGGGTGGTTGTGAGCCACCATGTGGTTGCTGGGATTTGAACTCAGAACCTTTGGAGGAGCAGTCAGTGCTCTTACCCACTGAGCCA
>NC_034595.1:1252049-1254241 GCF_900095145.1 Mus pahari
TTCTCTCTCTCTCTCTCTCTCTCTCTCTCTCTCTCTCTCTCTCTCTCTCTCTCTCTCTGAGAATTAACTTTATTTACAAGTATGAGTCCTCTGCAAATAGATGTTGTCGTTGGCAGGTGTTCTGTTAATATTGAAGGAGGTAATCAATGCCCATTGGAAATGGAGGACAGAGAATCATCATTATCTTTGCTTGTGTGCTAGTGACATGATGGCACCCAGAGGACAGGATGGGCTCTCTGTGCTACCTGGGAGGACCATGGAACAAATGGCAGTCCCGTCAGCCTGACCTTGCTTCACTGAACATAATGGGAACTCTGTTCCACGTGTCAGCCACAGCACCTAGCCACAGAATCTTGAGAGAAGTTATCTGATCCTGCACACATGAGCACACTTCCATTTTATATCCTTTGTTGAAATATGAATGCGGAATAGACTCAGCAAAAAATCTCAATATTATTTTGTATTATACATACACACATAGGTTTTTAAAGTTATTTATTTATTTGGTGCGTGCATGTTCGTGTGTGTGTGCTTATGTGTGTGCGAGAATGTGTCATGCACTCACATTAGAGGTAAGAAGACAACTTGCAAGAACTAGGTTCTCTCCTTCCACTGTGTAGGCCCTAAGGATTAAACTCATGTGGTCAGACTTAGCAGAAAGTATCTTTACCCATGGAGCCATCTTGCTGGTCCTATAGTTTTTTGTTTTCTGTTTTGGGGTAGGGCTTCTTGTAGCCTAGACTAGCCTCAGATTTCCTGTGTAGCCAAGGATGACCTTGAACTTCTGACCCTCCTTGCTTCTGTCTCCCAAATGGTGAGATTACAGGTGTGCATCAATATAAGGTCTGTCTGTCTGTCTGTCTGTCTGTCTGCCTGTCTGTCTGTCTGCCTGTCTGTCTTTCTGTCTTTCTTGTATTGGGGATTGAGCCCAAGGCCTTACAGATGCCTGGAAAGTGTTGTGCAACAGAGCCACATTCTGCAGCCCCTTATTTTGTATTTTAAAGCGTGAGAGAACGTGGAATACTTTATTAATTCTCAGACTTCATCTCATTTCACAAAACAATGAAAACTTTAGACTTGTGTGTTCTATGGGCTTAGCAAGAAATGCAGTAAGGCCGTCTCCCGAGAGGGTGGGAAACCCTTACTTCTGAGGTAGAAGGAAACCTCAGACCTGCACTGACCAGGGTTCAAGCTCTGCTTGTGTCCCAGGCTGACAGACTAGAGAGCTTCGAGCTGTCTCAGAAGTCAACAGATGTGACAAGGAACATGGTGCTCTGGTGTGAAATAGACCCCTCCCCAACCGGGAGCTAGAGCTAAGCTGTAGCTTCATGACCCTCAGTCAGCTCACACCCCAAGAGTCACCTCTCAGGTTCTCCTGGCCTTCTGGGATCCTGTGTCCAGAGCCACATGATGACAGCCTTCTGTGTTGTTCACACATGCCACAAAGCTACAAAGCAGCTATGATGACAGAGTGCGGGGAGTGAGGGCGGGCGGGCTTGCACACAGCTCCATGGTTGTTTTCTGGTGAAGACAGAGAGCAAAAGTCACTGCTTACAAGAAGACAGCCGACCCTGACTCTCAGCTCAGCAGGCTGGTGTGAGGAGACCAGCCCAGGCAGAGCACTAAGGAAATGGCCGCTTGGATGTGGCTATTAACACACAGCTCACATGTGCTAGAGAAGCCGCCACTTCCCTTTCTATTCATGGGAAGAATTCAGCAGAGACAGAGTGTAGAAGATACACTTCATGGAGTTCGTTAGAGTTTGCCTGCCTTTGTCCCTTTGGAGAGATTTCAGGAAATGAAATCTCCTGTTTTCCGTTGCTGTAACAAAACACCAGAGGCTGGACACTTTGTGAAGAGGCTTATTTAGCTCACAGCTTTGGAAGCTGAAAGTCTCGGAACTAGTGGCCCCATCTTGTTTGGCCTCTGGCAAGGGACAATCTGGCTATCCCAGTGCATAGCAGAAAAGCAGGAGGAGAAATGGCTGTGTACAAAAGGTGTGGAGCCTGTGGGACAGCCTTACATTATAGCTCACTATGTGTGTGTATCTGTGTCTGTGCATGTCTGTGTGTGTGTGTGTATGCCTCTGTGTGTGCATGTGTATATTTACATGCCACAGTACATATGTCTGAGAATCTCTACTACATCAGGTCATCGGGCTTTTGCTCCCCTCCCCTCCCCTCCCCTCCCCT
>NC_034595.1:1254364-1261152 GCF_900095145.1 Mus pahari
TTTCCCTTCCTTTCTTCCCTCCATCCCTCCTTTCTTTTTCTTTTTCTTTTTTCTTTTGTAATAAAACAGAGCAAAACAAAACATGGGTTCTGGGGACAGAACTCAGGTCATCACGCTTTGTACACCAAGTTCTTTTCTGATTGAGCCAGAGTCCTTTGAGAACTACGTCAACCCTTTGAACCAAGTGGGAAGGATTGGTGCAGTTCTCAAGGGTCAGCATCTGCAGTGACATTGCCATCATCCACGAGGTCTCTCCTTTACATGTTTACCATCTGTCCCATCACATGTTAGTAACTGAGCTTCTAGTACCTTACCTTAGGGGACACAACAAGCCAAGTCAGGCAGTGAGGCAATACCCTTCAGGTACGATGACATGCTACAGGTGTAGCCCTGTCCTGCTATGCTGTCACTGCTTGGAATGGCATCTCAGCTTGCTGCTATCCAGTCCTTCTTCAGAACCGTCTTTCATAAACCTCATGACAAACAGACCTTTCAATCCTTCATTTTCCAGAACCAAGTAAGCTGACATCTCTCCCACCAGGTTATAACCCACTTTCTTTGGTCGGAGTAGCTGGAAATGGAACCCAGGGCCTCAAGCACACTAGAGCTTAACTCCTGAACTATACCCCCAACTCCTGGTGTGGCTTCAGACAGAAGTCCTTGCAGAGACAGCCCCGCCTCTCCAGTCAGCTTTGACCAGTTCCATCCCCACCTACATGCTGCACACCATCAAGGGTCGGGTGCTTTCAAAGAGGTGGCCACCACGGCCATGGCAAACATCTGCTGTGACAGCTGCCTCGGGGTTCAGGTCCACGGAGACAGTTTCGAGGATGTGGGTATAGGACGGGCAGAGTCTTCAGCCCAGAGAAGGAGAGAGGACAGAGCCCAGCAGTTCCCTCAGAGTCTCTCAAGCTTCAGACTTCAGGACTCCCCATTTTGGGAAGAGAAGGCATGAAAAAAACAACAGGATATTTTTCCCTTTTATTCATAAAAACAAATTTGCAACAATTTATTAAAAATCGATACCATGCAGTGGGGCAAGAGAAACGCCTCATTTACACTTGATTCTGCCAGTTCCGGTCTAATTGAAAGCAGTCGTGTGTGTGTGTGTGTGTGTGTGTGTGTGTGTACACGCTTGTGCGTGTGTGCGCACTAGCGTCACTGGAAGATGCCCTTGGGCGGAAGCCTCTAGGAAATGGACCGTGTTTGCTGCATATAAAAGAACAGAACCAGTAGGTAGCCAGAATCACTTTGTGGGGCTTGTTAATTGCAGAGAAATTAAAAAAAAAATGTGGGTGAACCTACAGGATCAGTAGACAGAGATGTATCTTGTTAACCTAGAAGACAGCACGGTTCGGAGTCACAGGGATTACAGACGCACGCTCACCTCCCACAATCCAATACTTTGTTTTTTGATTTTTGTTTTTTTTCCTGCTATGCTGGAGTAATATTTCTACAGGTTTGTTTTTGTCTGTATACATTATGTACAGTTAATTATCTCTTTCCCTTTGAAAAAAAATAATGCGGTCTTTTAAATGAAATTTGGTTTTGGTGAAGTCGAAAAAAGCAAGGGAATACTGGCTAACACACAGTGAGTGACGACACGGAGTTTGGGTGCCTACACAGAGAAGGACATCAACTTGACCTGTGATGTGTTGACATTTTTCCCCCTTAAAAAGCTACAGAACCTCCGTAACCTCTCTTTGAGGGAGGGGAAGGGAGAGCTACGTGACATGAACTAGGGTGTTTCGAAATGTTGGCGATGGTGATTCCCGTGGGCCCTTTGTCACAGCCTGGTGGTTGACAGCAGTGTGTTCCTGACTGCAGTGGTCTGGGAAGAGATTATTGCCTGCCTGTTGAAGCTGCCTTTAGGATTTCTTTAGGGAGAAAGCAAACCACGCATTTGTGCAGACGCCCCTGGACGGTGCCATTCAGGCCTTTAGAATGAACCTATCAAGGATTGTCAGAAGAGCTTCCCTCTGACTGGGCTGTTCTGGTCCTAGGTAGAGGGCCTTGCAGGAAGTTTCTCTGGGCCGCACTGTACCCCCAGCTTGTGTGTGTGTGTGGGGCTGAAGGTCATGGTCATTACTAATACCTCACAGGTCAGAGCTGCTTCACAGTGGAAAGCTATACTGGATGAATGAGATCAAGTGTCCATCCTCAGAGTGACCCTGTGAGGTAGGCAGGATGGGTGTTATTTCAACCCCAGTCTGTTACAGAGGGGAAACTGAGGCTCAGAGAGACACTGGTGACTTGCCCAAGGTCACAGAGAGAGTCTGAGGGGACTAAGGACTCACATCCAGGTCTGACTCCCAGGCCAGTGCTCTTTGAGGTTCAATTACAAAGGGGGAGTATGTCGTGATGGATGAGAAGGCCGGCTGACGGATCACCTCAGTGACACCCTAGGCTCCTGGGCACTCATGGGGTTGGGGCTGGAGGGGCACTGGAGGGCTACCTTCTGGAAGCCAGGGAGCCCTGGGCCAGCAGTTCTAGCTCAGGAACACACAGAGAATTTTAGCAGAATGCCCCTGATTCACTTTGGTCAAAAACAAAGTCAGTGGGGGAGGGGGGAATCCCAGCAGCCCTTGGGCCCCCATGGGAGAGGTTAAAGTGCAATCTTTCTTTATCGTGTTTTCTGGGAGTAGACATTCCATGATTAGCTCAGGTGGTTCCCCTTATTACCAGGAACCCTAAATTTGAACACGAGGACACTGCTGACACAGTGGGTGCATGACAGACTGTTGGTTGCATCCTGCAGAGCACATCTGCAGTGCGGTGCCCTGAATCCCCACAGTCAGTCCCCAGAACGGGTGTTATTGTGTTAATGTGTGGCATTTATCAGAGAGTAACGAACATCTCTCTTCTAATGGATGTTCCCTGGGAGCATGCGCAGCTGCCTGCTCTGGTCCCCCAGCCCCAGGGCTGCGCCCGCCCGGTCTGCCCTTCCTGCTGACTCCCTGTTCCAGGGAGGCGGAAGTGGGCTGGGCCAGCTGCTGGGGACCTGGTG
Source organism: Mus pahari (assembly GCF_900095145.1). Lineage (NCBI taxonomy): Eukaryota > Metazoa > Chordata > Mammalia > Rodentia > Muridae > Mus > Mus pahari. The sequence goes on from NC_034595.1 coordinate 1,257,372, forward strand.
GCCCTGCTCACCTTCTCCCCCAGAGTGGAGAAGGGCTGGTGTGTGGGGGCGGGCACCACCGATGACTTGTGTGCAGAGTGCAGAGGGCCATTTCTGCAGAGCCCTTGCTCTGGCCACTTGGCGAGGATAGCTGGAGTCTGAGGCCTCTCTCCTTTGTCCAGGGTTTGATTTGTTTTTGTTTTTTGTTTTTGCAAGTTTCAGACATCCCAACTCCTCTTTGTTTGCAGACGCCAAGGAGAAGTCATTGCCATTCCTCTCCCTCGTGAGAGTAAGACCGTCGCAGATAAGGCTCGAGGTCGGAGCCGAGTCCCTCTCTGCCCGAGCGCCATTCCAGCAGTCTGGAGAGGCAGCATGGTACCCAGCTTCTCGCCGCCGTCAGCGCGCCTGTGGCAGGCGCCTTGGCCCAGCATGGTGCTGTCCCGGGGAGGCCGCGGCCCCAGGCCTCCCTGCCCTACAGGCCCGAGACCATGACTCGGAAGGAGGGTGGTACGTGTCTGTGGCGAGGGCTGGCTGTAGGGCTGACACAGGGGCTGACGCAGCTGGCGTCCACGCCTCCAATGGATGGGAGGTAGGCGTGGTGGAGGATGGGGAGCTGGAGGGACAGCCGGCGCTGGATGCTGCAGGGAAGACAGGGAGACTTAGTGAGGGCTGGCTGCTCTCCGAAAGCTTCTTGCTCCTATTTTGACTTAAAAAAATACTGAGGGTAGGAGTCTGTGTCCCCTTAAATGCAAGATCTGTTGGATCAATTGTTTAAGCGCGTTCAGACATGAAGCAGGCATTTGAGGGGTACCTACTATTGAAAATAATCAGGAAGAGTAGCAGTACCAAGATTGAATCTCGCCACCTCCCTCTCTGCCCACTGAGGCTCACTGATTAAGCTGCTATCATGGCAAAATTAGGAGGCCCCAACCAATGCTTCACACACCAACAACACTCATCTCAAGTTACACAAGCCTCCGAGTGAGTGACGAGGCTTTCAATCCCCGCCCCCGAGCTGTCTGTTCCCTCCTCCGTGCCCTGTGCTGTGGCTGTGCCCAGCAGCCAATCCTTCCCAGCAGGATCTTCCCTGGCCTTCCAGGTTCTTTAGTGATTAGCCGTGTCATCCCTACATTGGGAGGTCACAGAAGGGGGAAAAAGGACACACCCTGATGTGGCTGCGACCTTCAGGGCCCATAAGATCTCTGCAAATGCTCTGGGTGAATCGGCTATCGGTTCCTCCCCAAATCCTGCCCTCTGGTGGCTCATTTCCCTGACAACACACTTGGGGTGTTCTTCCCATCTGGAATCTTCTTCTTCTGGAGCTCACGGCCACGTTTAAGTATCATCCTCTTTGTGCTACTTTCTCTGGGAGGGAGTCCCTTCCTCCTCAGGGTCCCCAGAGCTCTCCGGAAGAAGCCAGAGGAAGCCGGGCACGGGACTGGGAGTGGGAGGAGGTACTTGCATGCTACCGATGGTGGACACGGCTAATAAGGGAAAAGGGAGCTGCCCTCGGCTCTCTTCTCCTGGTCACACCCTTAAAGCCTCAATACCCGTCAAGTCAGTGAGTCACTTTGATATTTAGTAAGGCTGTTTATAGGGAAAATGTCAAAGGGGTGGCTTCTTGCTCTCAGTGTCATTTTTGCTGGATTTTGCATTGCAATGTCTCTCAGGCTACATTCCAATATCCAGGTTCTCAGGTGCAAACCAAACCAAACCACATCAGACAGAGATCCTCACAAACAAACAAACAAACACCGGGAAACAGAGCATAGCCTTGCTCTACTCCCACCTAAGGCAAAGAAAGGCACAGCCCCCCTGCAACTCGGTTAGGGAAACGCCAGCTATGCGGAGCCAGGGAGGCTGGGACCTTGCTTCTGTGCAGCCACAAGGCTCTGAGGTGGAGGTGCTCAACCCCAGCAGGGTGTACCCCAGAGTTTACTCAGAGCTTGATGGCTTCTGAGATATGTGGGTGCTAATGCAGTGCACCCCTGCCCTGAAAGGACCCGTGGCCCAGAAAGACCTCCCAGATACATCAGTGCTCACAAAAGAGAGTGCTGGGCACTTTGTAGTAGAATCAGCCTGGTAGATACGGGGCATTCTAAATTCACAGGAAGAGAAACACTCATGGCTCTCCTTGCTGAGAACAGAGATGGTGGAGGGAGCCTGGGACCAAGTCACCTTCCTCCTTGATGGCTAAACTCTCTCACAGCTAAAGCTGCGTGTCTTCTGGATTTTGCCTTAGAGTTTTCCAAAACTCCTCAGACAGCACATTGGAGAGGAAGCAAGTTCGTTTTCTTCTCTTTGTTTTGGCCAAAGTATAAATAAGTCCGTTTTCTGTTACCTAATTTATATTTCCTAATTTCTTTTGGGATATAGGGAAACCAAGCTGGCCAGCATTGGCATTGGCTGTGTGGGTAGCATTGTGTGGACTGGGTGACTTTGCCAGTTCCTGTCTGCTTGCTACTTCCCTGTAAGCTGCTTTCAATAAGCTGGAATGAGCTAAGGTCACTGTTGGGGACAGAGCTGAGATGTTCAGGCCTTTGATTTCTTCTCTGACCCATCTTACTTAAATCGACAGCCTCTCCCCCATTTCATTTCTCTCTAGGCACCCAATATGCGCACACTATGCCTTGCCTTTTAAATTCAGTAGTTAGCCTGCTAACTAGAACGGAGACTCTACGAGGTGTGCGCAGGGTGGAAGGAGTCGCCCCTGTTTTGGATACTGTGTGTTCCCAGCATCCTCCTGGCACTAACAGATTTCATTTATCAGTATGCATAATCACAAGGTTACAGTTTGCACATAATAAAAGCAGTGTGTTCTGGTGGAGAACATTTTATGGTAGGTTTAATGTTGGACAGTATGGAGTTCAAATTCTACTTCCTGATTTCAAGTACTTGGGCGAGCTTGCTTGGGTTCTCAGCCCCTTTTGGATATCAAGTTCCTCGCCTGACAAAGGAACATCGTGCTTAAGCTGAATCTCTGGGTCATGCAGAGCCCGGATGAGATAGTGGCCGTGAAACTGCTGTGCACCCTGGAGACAGCTGTGCAGGGCGGCGTGCACCTGAGCACGGTTCTTCTGGGGAAGGTACTTACTGTTCTGGGGAATTGATGTCTTCTATGGGGTCTTTGCACGTTCTCGAGGGCTCTGTTGTGTTCCACTGGAGCTGGGGGTTTTGATCGAGGTGATTTTTTAGAATGGCCTTTCCTCCATCTGTTGAAGACAACATCAGAACTTTTGTTAGGTTGTTTTTGTGTTTGTATCAATCATGAGACCTCGAGGATGCTGTCCATGGAGTTAACAGAGTCCACAATCCTGCTTCCTTCTCCAAGTCAGAGTCTGGACCCATGTGCTCAGGAGCTGCTACCCATGGACAACAGCCATGAGCTGTGAAGTGTGTGTGCAGCTGGCCTCTCTTCTTTCCACTCAAGAAAAAGGAAATGGCAGGTTGGAATCAAGTGCACCAATGTGTGCCCTGCAGCTTAGCCTGAGAAGTCTAACACTAAAGTCCTCTTTGGGCCTGGGTGTCCAGTGAGAAAGGGGAATGTCCTCTATGCTATGTTTTGGATAAAATTCACAAAAAATAAATTGAATAGCAGTAGACTGTTGGTATCAGGACCTCTGAAACCTGTGATGTCACATAGGTGGGACCTGCAGGCCTGTTGCTAAGGGCAACAGTCACCATATTTCTAGTATCCACTTGGCTCACCTCTAACCTTTACCTGTGTTACATCATCACCCATATATAAAGAAAGCCTCTCTCTCTCTCTCTCTCTCTCTCTCTCTCTCTCTCTCTCTCTCTC